>NC_135477.1:99832887-100035387 GCF_052094955.1 Ictidomys tridecemlineatus
ACAATTTACAGATGAAAACATTCAGTTCTGGATCTTTGCAAAGTAGAAATACAGTTTTGGTCAATAACCAAAATAATCTTGTAAATAGGAAGCTGTAGTAGATATAATTTTATTTAATAGTTTAACATCCAAATCATATCTTTTATGCTCTTAAAAATGATGAGTGCTTTGCATTCTCTGGTGGGCCACTGGAATAGAGAGAAATCATTTAGTTTTAAATTAATTTTTTATTTTTTATTATTATTTTGATCTGTTTTGATGACACTTAGTGGAAACCCTCAGAAAGGTGAATGTCAGAAGAAACTCAGCTGAGTAGTCTTCTCTCCCTTGGGTGTTTTTGCAAAAGAATGAAGGAAACTTTTTACATATAGACAAATGGCCAATGGGAGATGTTGCAAGGGAATGAATGACTGTAAATTAGAGTCATGAACCCTCGGAGGACACTATGGTTTGAGTGTATTCCCCAAAAGTTTAGTGTTAGAACCTTTGTTCCTCAGTGAGGCAGTGTTGGGAGATGGGGCCTAACAGGGATGCTTGGATGATGGGTTGGAGCCTGCATGAAAGTTTTAATGCCTTTCTTAAGTGAGTAACTTCTAAAACTCAGTTTTAGACATTTTGTTATAGTAATGGAAGACAAACTAAGAGGATAATATGGAAAAGAACAAACGGTTATACATTTTTCTCTTTCTAGCATTAACCTTTCTCATTTTCACAAACCTCAGTGATATTGGATTCTAATCACATCATTTTTTCCAACTTATACTGGGGATTGAACCCAGAACCTTGCACATGTTAGGTAAGTGCTCTTTCATTGAGCCACATTCCCAGTTCTTTTTATTTTATTTTGAGACAGGATCTCACTAAGCTGCCCAAGTTGGCCTTGAACTTGTAATTCTCCTGCCTGAGCCTCCTGAGTTGCTGGGATTACTGGTATATACCACTGTGCTCAGCTGACATCACTTTTTTTCTGTCTGACTGCATAAATCTTGGTTTTATTTTATAAATGTTTTTATTGTTATATGTTCATTTTCACATAATTCAAATTATTAAAAGTTTACTGTTGCTGGGTGTGGTGGTGCATGCCCAGCAACTTGGGAGGCTGAGACAGGAGGATTGCAAGTTCAAGACCAGTCTCAGGAACTTAGGTCCTAAACAATTTAGTGAAACCTTGTCTCAAAATAAAAATATAAAGGGCTCAGTGGTTAAGTGCTTCTGGGTCTGGTTCCTTGGTTCCAGAAACAACAAACAAAACAAAAACAAAAAAGTTTATTGTTACTTCAGATTAAATAATGGAATGAAATGTTGACTACTGGCTAGGAGTGAATTATATAAAATCCACCAAAAAAGGAAGACCTATCAGGAGAGTAGTATGAAGGCAAAGAGTAAGAGACTTGTCTCCTGGTGGAAGTGGGGACAGAGAAGGGTAAGAAGAGAGTTGTGACTATTATACCATCTAGGGACACCTCAGGGTCAGGCTCATGTCAACAAGTACACATGGGGCAGGCATGTCTTGTAATAAGAGGAAGTCTAGAAGATTTTTAGGGGCTTGGGAAACTTGGTTGATTACAGAGGATGGGAGGATGGAAAGTGGGTTGTTCCTGGGGGATGAAGCAGGGTTGTTTTTTTTCAATTAGAAATGTATAAGACATGAATATATTGGCCAACAAGTTCAAAACTGTGAGATTGTATACTGATTGATAAATATGTGTATTAGACAGGGGTTAGGGGATTATAATTTTAACAACCAGAATAATAGCATATTTTATAATAAGCACTATCCTTTTTATTCATTATTTTACTAAGTTCTCTTAACTACGTAGGAGAACTGGTGCTGTTGGGATTGACACCTGGGCTTTTGATCACTAGATTGTCCTGCAAAAGAGTACAGTAAGCTTTTTATTTTGATCAATAAAGTGTCACCTTCTGCAAGAAGGCTTCTGTATCATCTGTCCCTCGCTTAGTTTAGATTATGTTTCTCCTCTTGGTTCACAGCATCTTTAAAATCCTATTCCTTAACAGTTTTTTTTTTTTTAATGTGGTGTGTACATTTATTATCTCTTCAGTAATACTCCAAACTTCTCAAGGGCATTTTCCGTGTCTTATCTAATATGCAGTGTTAATCATTTTTACAGGCTTGGTACTTAGCATGGTACATAATACACACTCAATAAATGTTTATGTGATAGATTGATAATGGGTTCTTATCTCTGAGCAATTTTCCATTGTAAAATTGTAGAATCTTACGAGTAATTTTTCCAGTAACCACATGAAACCACATGAGACTGAAAAATTAAAAATAAGTTCAAATCATTATTAAAAAAAATGAATGCTGGTTGTCAGTGTCACTACTGTGATATAGTATCCAAATCCAGTTAAAGTAAATAAGGATTTCTTGTTTTTGCTAATGTAAAGTTTCTGTGGTTAAAAGGCAGATATAATATTAAAAACATATTTTCTTTTAGCATTTTTCTGCTTATATTTAAAACTGTTGAACAAGAAGCCTGTTAGCCTACTGTTAAGTGGACCCTAGGGAAAAATACAGTTGTGTGCTGTGGCAGAGAACAAAACACCTGAGGGGAAGCTACATGAAACTTGCAATATTGCTTACTTGTATTTTAAACATACTTAGGGTATAGTTGACATTTTAAGTATTCTGAGCATATTTGCAAATGTGTGACATAAAGGTTTATTTCAAAGATTGATTATATAATATTTTATTTGATATATTTTGATTTATATATAAATGATATTCATCTTAGAAATTAAAATCACTCAAATGTTTCAGTGTAGAGGCTGTTCTTAGTTCAGTGATCAGATATATAAAGCACTGATTGCTAGAAATATATACTATTTAAAAATCTCCATTTTTAAATGTTCAACATTACTTTTTAAAATAATAAAATAATCAGGTGGAATCACCAGTTCTTGATGTATGGCTGGATGGACAATATGGCTGTAGGAGAGGCACGTTAACTGGACGCATACTGTAGTGGAGGAAGAAGAACCAAGGATGACCCTAGATTTCTGGTTTAGGCAACAGAGATCTATTCAGGCCCTTGACATATTGCATGATGCTCACCTGCATTGGGGAAAACCATCTGCTTTACCAAGTCCACCAATTCACATGCTAATTGCTTCCAGAAACATCCATATAGACACAGTGAGAAATCATGTTTAACTAACTATCTGGGCATCTTGTGGTCCTGTTAAGATGACATGTAAAATAAACTATCAAAGCATCTATTTTGTGGCGGGGGGGGGGGATCTCCTTTTAAAATGCCTAGAATGGCATTCATTCCTTACCATTCTTAAGAGAGGTAAGAAAATAGTCACTGTGTTCTGTGGTACAGTTGAGAAAGGCAGAATGTTTAGATTGTGACAGGAATATCTCCAAAGTGTTGCTGTTTTCTTCTCATTGAATTCTGTTAGGTGACACACAATTTTTATTTATCTCATTACTACACTTGATTAAGTGTGTCTGTCAGGATTTTCTTAAGTTGGTTTTCTTTCTCCTTTGGTAATTAGGGAAGTGTTTTGTGGCGAATTTCTCTGAAGCTTTGCAAGTATCCCATTTCTCATAAAACTTTCCATACACACACACACACACACACACACACACACACATTTTATATTGATTAATATGGGCCTTGATTCATCATTATATTTATCTGGATGCTATAATTATCCCCAATTTAGCTTGTGGAAGCCCTGTTAAGGTGACTTATGCATTCTCTTGGCCTGTATCCACCATATTTTGACTACTTTCTTATTTTCTAGCACATAGATATTAACAAGCTCATCATGTGCTTTCCCTGCTCCAGCCCAGGCAGCTGGCCTCTGGAATATCATACTTTAAGGCTATCTAGGGGAGAGAGCTCTGATATATATGCATATTCATATGAATGTATATACACACATTTCCATGTCTACTTATTAATAAAAGTCATGAATGTATATTAATACCATCAACTGTAATCTCGCTCCACAGGGTTTTTATTTCAAAGTTACTGTCCTGGAAGGTAGGGCCAGAGAGATGGAACAATAGAAAAACAGCTGATTAATTAAGACTAGCTTACTTCAGGTTCCACCTTTTTTGGTAAGGATTTTTTTGTTTTTCTTTTTTCACAATACTGGGTATTGCAACCAAGGACACTCTACCATTGAGCTACATCCCAGCCTTTCTCTTATTTTTTTTTTATTTTGAGACAGTCTAAGTTGCCCAGGGTGGCCTCATACCTGCCATCCTCCTGCCTCAGGATAGCTGGGATTTTAGGCATGTATTGCTGCACCTGGTTTTGGGTAAGAATTAAACTTTATTGCTGTGACAGCTGAAATTTTCCTGGTTAGGAAATTTGGTGGTTACCTCTCTAGTCCTGAATTCTTTAGAAGGTCAGATAAACAGCTTAGTTTCAGCTTGATGATGTCCAACTTTATGTCAATTTTTTTAGTCTTAAATTTTTTTTTTTTAGATTTTTAAAAAGCTGTGTGAAATACATATAATATGAAATTTACCATTTTAACCACTCTAAGTATACAATTCAGGAGCATTAAGTACATTCAAGAAATTTGGCACAAGTGACTCCCTTTTGATTTTTAGGTTGATTTGTTAAGGAGCGTCAATCAACTCAAACTCAGAAGCTATAAAAGTAAAAGAACTTTATTTGGAGGTCTTAGGAATTGCAATTCAGGAGACAAAAGTTTGGATTCCTCTGAATCAGTGTTCTGAAGGAGGTAGGGTAAATGGGAGCTTATAAGTAAAAATTTCCTAATCATTACAAGGTAATTAAAATTGGTTGAAGAGAAACTCCTGTTGAGTTTGGAAATGAACACAAGGGCTACTTGACAGGGGCTACGTGTGCGATAGAAGATAGAGAATACAAAACTAAACCAAGTGGAAATGTCCAGAAAACAAAAGTCTGATAAACTCTTGATATGCATTTGGAGTCTCTGGTTGTTCCAGTCATTCCAGATGCCTTTAGTCAAAGGGAGAAAGTGACCAAAGTTCACATTCCAGGCAGCAGCTTGAGCCCTGTGTAAGTCTCATTCCTTTAATGGCCTCCTGGCTTCATTTTGAAAAGCTCTTTCAGTGTTGCTTTCATAATACTTTTCCTTTTAATTTCACAGATGCTTAGTCCATAACAATGGCTTCCAATAGTTTTTATTTAACACAAGGAAGAGTGAGTTGAATACAAGTTGGTTTGAGAGATACCTGGCCAGAAGTGGAGTGGATTTTTATCTTATAGTCTTTATTTTCTCTATGCAGCTATTGCTGAGGAGGGATCTAGTTGGAGGTTTTTTTTTTTTGTTTGTTTGTTTGTTCTAAGGATTGAACTCGGGGGCACTTGACCACTGAGCTACATCCCCAGCTTTTCTTTGTATTTTATTTTGAGACAGGGTCTCACTGAGTTGCTTACGGCCTCACTGTTGCTGAGATTGGCTTTGAACTCAGCATCCTCCTGTCTCAATCTCTGGAACTGCTGGGATTATAGACATTCGACTAGTTGGAGATTTGAAGAGAGCAGAAAGTTCTGAAATTACATGGAAAATGAGAAAGTAAAATGAGCAAAAAAATAGAAAAATTTATGATAGATGTGGAAGACCATTCTTGGAATAGAAATTGAAAGTGAATTGAGACACCAACATAATGATTTCTTCAGCAGCTTCCAGGCCTAGGTGTGGAGAAGGTAGTTTGCATGGTCAGGCAAGCAGTTAAAGCAGAAAGATGGGAAAGGATAGAGAATATTGACTGGTGAGAGGTTAAAGTGAAGGGAATGAGTGTTGAAGTGAATGGCTCCTTAAAATATTAAGAAAGTAAAGGAAGAGAGAGTGATCTAGAAAAACAGTAGATGGGTTCTTAATAGGTTCCAAGGTTCTTTTGTGGTTTGGTCTGCCAACGTCAGAAACCAGCTTCCTCCAATTCTAGGGTGAAGAAGGAACTTACTGTAAATGTTTAGTACCCTGTAAATTTAAAAGTCAGGCTGAATAAGTCATGCCTCTGAGATACAGGAAACACCATAACTTTGGTGTTCAAGGTATTGGGACACCTTATTTAGAGCACTACTGGGAAAATTAGCTCTATAGTTGTCCTTTCATGATCCCTATACTTAAGAATTCACTTTGGGGTGGTGGTGGTTCTTTACGTTTTCTACTATTATCAAGATAAGTTTCCTTCCTTCTTTACTTTTCTTTCTTCCTTTCTTCTTTACTCTCCCCCCGCCCCCAACTTTCTTTCTCTCCTGGGATTGAACCAGACCACTTTACCACTGAAATACATCTCCAGGCCATTTAATTTTTTTTAATTATTATTTTTTTTTAAATTTTGAGACAGAGCTTTGCTAAATTGCTGAGGCTGGCCTGGAACTGGTGATCCTCCTGCCTCAGCAATCTGAGTCACAGGTATTACAGGTATATACCACCTCTTTCAGTTTATAAAGACAATTTCTAACTCCTATCTTCAAAAACTCCCCTACCAGGCTACTTTAGAAATTCAATATTTTAGTGTAACCAGTTTTATTGACTAGACTCCACTTGGTGGGTATATCATAATGTTTATTTTTCTCCAGTCATAATTCCCAGGAGTGCTTTATAGATTCTCCCAAGACAATTTCTTGATCACATTCCACAATTTTCTCATTGCTTTCAGTTATTAAAAAAACAAAGCAAAATAAACTAATTTCATTCTACTATAAAAATCCAATCTTAGATGTTTTAAATATAATCCCTTCAGTTACCTCTACTAGGACCTAACTCTTTTGTCAGGGAGGAGGCATATTAGAGATGGTGAGATTACTTATTGAAGGTGAGGAAGTTTCCTTCCCCAGAAACCTCTGCGTGATTTTATTGCCTCTGGCAGTCTCCTTATAACTTTTTGCAATTTTTAGGGTTGTTTAGCTTCATTTTGGTTCACTTTATCACCAAGGATGCCTGCAGAGAGGAACACTGATATCTCCCTTTAGTTCAAATATAACCCCCTTAAGAAGCAGCTCTTTGGTAACTCCAGGGCTTGACTTTTGTCCTCTCTTCTCTCTCCTCCATATTGAGTGAAACAGGAAAGCTCCCTTCTACTGAATTATAAATGTTTGTCTTAGTTCAGGCTGCTATAAGAGAAAACTGTAGACTGAGTGGCTGAAACAACAAATGCTTATTTCTCACAGTTCTAGTGAGTGGGAATTCCAAGGTTCCTGGTGCTGGCAGAGCTGATGGTTGCTAAGAGTACTCTTCCTGATTTGTAGGTGGTCTTCTTTGTGTCCTCACATGAAAGCAGAGTGTGGGCAAATTCTTCATACATTTGTACCTCTCATGCAGGCTCCATTTTCATAACCTGATCACCTTCCCAAAACTCCAGCTCCTAAAATCATCATATTGGAGGTTAAGATTTCAGCATGGACATTTTAGGGGAGAGGACAGAAACAATTACTTCAATAATAATGAGAAAACTTAGAATGGGCTGTAAGTTTCTTCTACCTTCTTAGGCTGTGCACAATATGATGATCTATTTTTATTCTACTTTCCTGAGTTCTGCCAACTAGCTTCCCTCAAAGTTTCTGTAAAGCAGCATTAAATTGTCAAGGTGCTATTAATTTTATCAGAAGTACTATTAATATGATCATTTTGTTTGACTCCCTATTGGAACATGGTGGGTCAGAGTGGTGGAGAGGAGGTAACAGAGTGTGGAGAAGAGTTAGTCCTATTGTGAAATCACTGGTCACAAACCGAGCTCACTAACAATACTCACTTTTTATTTTGAAGGCTTTTTGTATGTAAACAGGGTTGGGATGATTAAAAAATAAACATTTCTCTTTAAGACTTTTGAAAGACATTCTTAAACTTAAGTTAATGTTAAAATGTATTCGTTAATCTGAAGCCCCATAGTTCCCTAAACAGAAATTTGAATAAAGAAGAATTTTAGATTCTGGCTTAAATGTGAAGATGACTTGAAGCATTCCCAGTGGCCAACAAGTGTAATGACGATCATTCCCAGAGTAGTACTGACTACTAGCTTTCTCAGCTAACTTCCTTCTGAGTGACATTTTTGATATCCATATTCTTCTTGTTAAGAACTCAATAATGGACTAGGTTAATTAGAAATAAGTAATTTTACCTTGCATCAATCATCCTCCTGTCAGAATAAATTAACCTTTTTAGCTCCTATTTTCTGGAATTCCCAGCCTTCGCAGACACTGTTCTCGAGGCATTCAGTAGCCTCATAAAATTTAAAACTCATTTGAACTTGGAAATACCCATTATTAATAGAATTATTAAACTTAATAATCACAGAGATTTACTCAGCTCACTGAAGATAAGCTTAATTCAGGTACTTCATAAGCTTATTTCTTCCTCATTGTTTGATCCAGAGAAATTCTTTTATTATCTCTCTTTTGACTTATAGCATGGGAATATATATTTATGTTTATCTCAAATTGTAGGAATAAAATGGGATAAAACCTACAGTGGCCTCTGTAATGCACTACCAGAATGTTTCAGATCATTAGTATTGGAATTATTTTGAAATATGATCAGTCGGAAGATTTCACTTTTCCACTATTGATGTTAACTGATCTCTAATATCCTGGAATCTTTCCCCTGGTCTCTCCATATTCTTGCCAGGGAGAAAAATAATGGCAAAGTGTTAGATAAGATGGTATTCTGACCACTTCTGGCTTCTAGAGTTCTTTCCGTGGCCCAGGGAACAGATCATCAAAGAATAGAGCTTGCTGGGCCAGCCCATGGGAGATTTCACGACACCCCATTGCAAGTAAACTGAGTAGATGTATTGAGATAAATTTACTAAGAGTATAAATATTAGCTCATCTGCTTTGTAAGGCAAAATAATACAGTGAATTTCATCAGAGGTAATTTGGAAAATATTCAAACATTTGGCTTTAATTAGAAAGGAAGGAAAATATATCAGAACTAGATTCCATTTGGGCAGGGTTTGTTTATCCTTTTCATCTTGAGTTAGAGCCAAAACTCTTTAGTTTTGACTCGTTTTTAAATGTTTCTCCAAATTTGGTCAGAGCCTTTGGCCTATTTAGAGATAGATGCAGTTTAGCTCAGTGTTAAATAAGGAGAATGGTGGTACTTGCATATTAGCACTCACCAAATTGAAGAGCTGAAGAGGGTCCTAGGGTGGGTAGACCCTGTGTGCCCACAGAGGGGCACCACCAAGGAGGAGTAAATGAATGCTTCCTGGAGGTGGAGGAAATCCTGGTCATTAGAGTTTCTCTTGGGCAAAGAACATAATGTATTTAGAAAAAAGACAGCTTGGGGGTAGTTCCCTTACTGCCCCACAATCATTAAGGACAAATTGCCTTTCAGTAGGGCCTGGTTTTGTTCACTTCCCTAAAGAGCTAGTGAGAAGGTTTGGAAGTAGAATTGAGGACCAGGCTAACTTTCTGCTATCTGTGAGGAAAATGAAATGGGGCGGTCTGGGAAGAGGAGCAAGGAGCCATCTTGCTAGTCCCTTAATTTGAGGAGGAAAATGAAGTAGCTTCTTGGCTAAGGAAAACCTTTGAAATCCAAAATTTCTCATGAGTGATTTTCAAAATTAATGTTTGGATAAATGATGGTAATTCATGTTTTAACAGAAGTATAAAAACACGGGCCAGAAAGTCTTCTTAACAACCTGGTTTCTCAGTGCTCACCTGTCTTTCCACCAGGTAACCACGGTTAACTGTTTTCTTATGTATTTTTCAGTTTTATGCAAATATAAGTATTTTTATTTTTCTATTCTGCTTTTTGATGCTGAATTTAATATATGTATTGTTCTGTACTTTAAATTTTTCACTATGATATATATATATAAAATTTATTTTTCTTTCTAATTCATACATATTAATTGTACATGTTTATGGCATACACTGTGATATTTCAATACATATATAAATGTGTACTGAATAGATAAGGGTAATAGCATGTCTATCTCCTTTTTTCTTAAAACTATATATTTTGGCTATGTTTTCTCACTCTATTTCATCGATGCACCATAATTAACCTATCCATGGACACTGAGTTTTCCCAATTGTTGACAATTTGCAACATTGCAGGGTGTAAACCTATGTAGACCTTATTATGCATTCACATGTGTGCTTACCCTAGGGTACCTTCTTAGTAGTGGTACTCTTGCTTAAGGATATATGCAATTGTAATTTTGATAGACATCGCCAAATTTCCCTCCTAAAGAGTTGTACTAATTTAAATTCTCAATGGAAATAAATGAAAGTGCCTGTTTTTTTCCCCACAGCTTTACCAATAAAATGTTTTATCAAGTTTTTACATTTCCACAAATCTGACAGGCGGCAAATAAATTTGATTTCGTTTCATTTTTTTAAAGTTCAATTTTAAACAATTTTGAAACTATATTAAACATATAGAAAAGGTGCAAGTACAAAGAACCCCCTGCCCAGATTATTTAAGAGTAAGTCACTAATTGTGCTCTTGAGTACCTTAGATTACATATTTTTTTTTCTAATTTTGATACTAGAGATTGAACCTAGGGGTGCTTTACCACTGAACTACATCCTTTTTTAAAACTTTTTTTTTTTTTTTTGAGACAAGGTCTACTTAAGTTGCTGAGGCTGGCCTCAAACTTGTTATCTTCCTGCTTTAGCCTCCCAAGATACTGGGATTACAGGTGTGTACCACATATATAGAAGGTTATATATTTTATAAACAAGAACATTCATGTATACAGTCAAAGTAAAACCACCAGTATCAGGACATCAACTTTGATGTATTACGGCCATCTAATCCTCAGACTCCATTCACATTTTTTCCATTCTCCCTATTATGTTCTTTGTAGCAAAAGGAACTAGTCCAGAATCCTGTGTTCTGCTTAACTGCTGGGGCAACTCTTCAATCTCTTCTGCTTTCCTTCTTACTCACAATTGTTCCAGGCTCATCTTGTACCTTCCCTGTCCTGGACCTATGATAAGCTATTGCTTTATGGAATCTTTTAGTGGAGAATGGCATTCAGAAGCCAGGATCTGAGTGCTAGGTTTGCTTCTTGCTGTTGGCCTCCTTAATAAACAGACAGATTTATTTACAGTGATATTTATTTTTATATAAAACAAATTATGAATTAATACCTTACCTTTAATTCCTATTTAGCACAAAAGAATTCATACTAGTTTTCTTCCTTTCCAGAAATATTTGTTTTTAAGATACAGAGATGTTGTTACATTTTTCTCTATTTTCTATACAGAAGTTTTTAGTAAATCAACCTTTCCCTGTTAAATTTTGTGTGAATTACTTAAAACTTCTTAAATCAAAGTTGAAATTTATGTTCAGAAGCATACAGTAGTTACATTTGCTTGATGAGTCATTTGCTTATTTAACTAACACTTAGTGAATTCACTGTATGCTTTAGACACTGAGGATCCATGGGTAAAAAGAGAGACATGTTGGCTTCCCTTATGAAATTTATATTTTTAATGGTGGAGTCAGTGTTATGGGTTAGATATGAGGTGTCCCCCAAAAGGTCATGTGTGAGACAATACTAGAACATTCAGAAATGAAATTATTGGGTTATGAGAGCCTTAACCCAATCCGTGATTAATCCATGGATAGTGTGGTAACTGTAGACAGGTGGAGTGTGGCTGGAGGAGGTAAGTCACTGAGGTGTAGATTTTGTCCCTGGTGAGGAACCCTCTTGATTCTTGATAGTGGTCTCCTGAACTGCTATCCTTCTCCATGCTGTTCTGTCATGATGTTCTTTCTTACCTTGCACCCAGAGCATGGAGTCAGCCATCTATTGACTGAGACCTCTAAAACTGTGAACACCAAATAAAGTCTTTCTCCTTATTGTTCTCGTAAGGTCTTTTGGTCATGATGATGGAAAAACTTGACTAAAACACTCAAGTAGTGAATAAGTTAATGTTTGAGATTCACGTTTGATTCCAGATAGTGAAGAAGCTACAAATAGAATAAAACATAGAGAATACGAGCAGTTGCAAGTGCTGGGGTAGCAGGGAATCTTCAGTGGACATCTGGGTGACAGAATGGTAAGAGACGTTTTGTTCATGTATCCCAAGGGCCAGTGTCTGAGGAGTCCAGCCTACCTGTGAGGAATAAGCTAGTGTCAGGGTCAAACCTGAGTCAAAGATCCAAACTGGATAGGAAGGCAGCCACCCAACAAAGCCATGTGGACCTCTTACTAATTAACTTGGAATGGGTCACATTTCAAATCCAGGCCTGTTAACACTGACTCCTCAGCTTCAATTCTGATAAAAACAACAACAACAAAACCCAGCAGAAACAATTTCATAAGTAATCAGCAAAGTTCTGTTTTTTTAAAAATATAAAAAAGTAATTAAAAAATGAAAAATATAATTAATCCTTATAGCATTATACTATCTTGCAGGTGAAAAATCTGAGGTTCTTAAATTAAAGGTTAATACTTTGCTCAGCATCACCTAGCTGGTAAGAAACTGAACAGAGATTAATTACAAAGCCCAGCTCTTTTCACTTTTGCTATTATCAGACTTCAACATTTTTTTTTTTGACAGGGGTATGGGGGGATGCCTTCTAGAGGAAGCTCCACTGTAGGGCAAAATTAAGTTTCATGTAAGAAAGAATTCTCTAGACCATGAGACTGTTGATAAAACTTAATAAATATACCTTTGTCATGTAGACCAGGTCCCATTTCAATCCCCAGAAAATATAAACTAATTTTTAATCACCTTTTTAGGTTGAGGCATTATCTCTTATTGTCCAGAATCTGGGATATATTAGTTAGCTATATACTTGCAATAAACAAAATTTAATATCCTCATAAAATACAAAAATGCACAATGTTACAGGTCAGCTACCACACGATACTCTTGTAAATGTGCTTCTCTGAAATCTTCCACCAGTGACATTATAGCTAACTTCAACCAATGAATTCAGCAGTCTTGATCATAGACTGGTTACCTTAATAGATTTTTTGAGATGAGATATGAGAATTCAGTAACCAAATTGTAGTGATGGTTGATACTGCACTTAAAAACATCATATAATTGAAAAGACAAATAGTCCATGATTAGGGAATAAAATAATAATATTATACCCATAAAATAAAGTAAAAAATAAAAACAGAAGAGGCAATAAAAGCAAATATTTGAATCACTTATGTATAATGAATAGGGAATGTCACTGTGGAAGAATGCTGTTTTCCTTATCTGTAATTTGGCATAAAGCTGAGATAGCATAATCCTACTGGCCAGTGGTAGTCACTTGGGAGTGACTGCCTAGAACCCTGTATTGAGAAAGATTGTGAAACCTAAGCAGATTTCAGCAACATAGAGTGCGTGGATTGACTGGCAATGAAAGAGGCAGCTCTGGTAGGGGAGGAAGGAATGGTAACATTCCTTTTGTGAGGAACCCACTCCCACAATAACTAATCCACTCTGGCAAAAATGGACTTGATCCATTCATGAGGGCAGCATTCTTTAACCTAATCACCTCTTAAGGGTCTCATCTCTTAATACTGCTGCCTTGGTGATCAAATTCCTAACACCTGAACTTTGGACACAGTCAAATCATAGCAGAGTGAGTTTTTGTTTTTAAATAAGTCACAAGATATAAGAAGCACTAGTCATAATGTAAAATGGATAAAGTTGCATGCTAATTATGTAGGTATGCCTAATATTACTACATGTGCATGAAAGACAAGTATTAAAAAGTAAAAAATTGAACCATGGGTTCACCAATATTTATAGTGATTAATACCAACATTCAAAGAATTGACATTCCAAATATATAAAGATACCGACAAAATTAATAACAAATAAATTAATAACCCAACAGAGAAACAAACAAAAATTTGAAGAGCCATTTCACAGAATAGAAAAATTCAGTGTCCATTAACACAAGAAAACACCTCTGAATAACACCACTTCACACCCATAGGATTGGCATAAAATTAGAAAATTTTAGAAAAAGAAGTGTTGGTACGGGGAAGAAGCAAAAGAGAACTGCTCTTGAGAGACTGCCAGGTAACGATGTGGAATTTACAGAAGGTTTCACAACGAGACTGGGAAAAGATGAAATTAACATTGCTCGTAGTGAAAATATGGACAAAATGCAGGCAGAGGAGAAAGTCCTGGAATATATGGAAAAAATGCAGGAGAGGAGAAAGTCCTGGAAACAAAATAGCATCTAAAAGGGATAAAAGAAAAATGGGAAGGATATGGATGATAGAGTCTCAACTGTAAATTTTAAAATGTGCCAAACAATCTTGTGTATTGTTTATGAATGTTTATACATGTTGTAAAGATACAGCACTATGCAGGATAATGACAGACATCAAATTGAGATAGTGTTTTACTTCTTGTCTCGAAGAGGGAAAAGGCTGGATCAGTGTGTGTGTGGAGATGTGGATGATTTCATTTCATACTTTTCCTTTAAACCCATGATGGGTACTTAAGATATTTCTACCATTTTTCTCTGTATGTTTTGACAGACCTGAAATATTTCACATTTAAAACAGGTATAAACAGAGACTAATCCACAAAGTTACAACTATCTTATATTCGATAAAGGGGCTAAAAGCATGCAATAGAGGAAGGATAGCATTTTCAACAAATGGTGTTGGGAAAACTGGAAATCCATATGCAACAAAATGAAACTGAATCCCCTCCTCTCACCATGCACAAAAATTAGCTCAAAATGGATCAAGGACCTTGATATCAAATCAGAGACTCTGCGTATGATAGAAGAAAAAGTTGGCTACGATCTACATATTGTGGGATCAGGCTCCAAATTCCTTAACAGGACACCTATAGCACAAGAGTTAATAGCAAGAATCAACAAATGGGACTTGCTTAAACTAAAAAGTCTTTTCACAGCAAGAGAAACAATAAGAGAAGTAAATCGGGAGCCTACATCATGGGAACAAATTTTTACCCCTCACACTTCAGATAGAGCCTTAATATCCAGAGTTTACAAAGAACTCAAAAAATTAGACAATAAGACAACAAATAACCCAATCAACAAATGGGCCAAGGACCTGAACAGATACTTCTCAGAGGAGGACATACAATCAATCAACAAATACATGAAAAAATGCTCACCATCTCTAGCAGTCAGAAAAATGCAAATCAAAACTACCCTAAGATACCATCTCACTCCAGTAAGATTGGCAGCCATTATGAAGTCAAACAATAACAAGTGCTGGAGAGGATGTGGGGAAAAGGGTACTCTTATACATTGCTGGTGGGACTGCAAATTGGTTCGGCCAATTTGGAAAGCAGTATGGAGATTCCTGGGAAAGCTAGGAATGGAACCACCATTTGACCCAGTTATTGCCCTTCTTGGTCTATTCCCTGAAGACCTTACAAGAGCGTACTACAGGGATACTGCCACATCGATGTTCACAGCAGCACAATTCACAATAGCTAGACTGTGGAACCAACCCAGATGCCCTTCAATGGATGAATGGATTAAAAACAATGTGGCATTTATACACTATGGAGTATTACGCAGCACTAAAAAATGACAAAATCATGGAATTTGCAGGGAAATGGATGGCATTAGAGCAGATTATGCTTAGTGAAGCTAGCCAATCCCTAAAAAACAAATACCAAATGTCTTCTTTGATATAATGAGAGCAACTAAGAATAGAGTAGGGAGGAAGAGCAGGAAGAAAAGATTGACATTAAACAGAGGCATGAGATGGGAGGGAAAGAGAGAGAAAAGGGGAATTGCATGGAAATGGAAAGAGACCCTCATTGTTATAAAAAACTACATAAAAGAAGTTGTGAGGGGAATTGGAAGAAAAAATAAGGAGAGAAATGAATTACAGTAGATGGGATAGAAAGAGAAGATGTGGGGGAGGGGGATAGTAGAGGATAGGAAAGGTAGCAGAATACATCAGTCACTAGTATGGCATTATGTAAAAATGTGAATGTGTAACCTATGTGATTCTGCAATCTGTATTTGGGGTAAAATGGGAGTTCATAACTCACTTGAAACTATTGTTCGAAGTATGATATGTCAAGAGCTTTGTAAGGTTTTGAACAACCAATAAAAAAAAAGAAAAAAAAATAAAACAGGTATAAAATTAAGTATTGTTATTGTTTAAAAACGTGGCAATAAGCATTCTCCAATATGATGCCTAATATTATATAATGAACTCAATTAGATGTTGGATCTGTTCGATCTTTCAAATTTATACCATCTGTTGATTTATTTGGAGTAGTGAAGAATTTCTTGCATAAAGAAATATGCTTTAAAAATTAGGTGATGTAACAAAGCTTCCCCCCCCTCCACCCAAGAAAAATAAAGTATTATATTACTTCAAAGAAAAGCACTGTGATTTAATTAGGTTAAAACTACGTGAAGATAAAATACACTCCTAATTTTAATAACTCTTGAAAAAATACTTGTATCCTAATCTAAGTAATGCTTTCTCTCTCCAGAGTTGCAAAAGTACAAATAACTAATCATTGGATGCTTAAGCGGTATCCTGTTCCTATGGCTGTGTGGTTGAATAGGTCACAACAAAAGTAAAACACAATTGAGATTAGAGTTATATAAACAAGATCAGATGGTGGCATTCCCCAGGGGCAAGTCTACCAGATGAAGGTTTAAGTGATATGCCCCTGACCAGGAGGGATGTTTGAAATACTCTTTTTTTCTCATTGCTGAATTAGAATTTTGTTTATATAGCATTTTCCAAGATCTATGGAACATTTTGATGTGTCAGATATTTAAGAACTTTGTTATTCAAACCATTAAAAGAAATAAAAACCTTCTCCAGTGGAAAAATAAGTTTATTTTTAAGATCTATCTTTTTTTTGTTGTTTTCTTTCTAAAATGTCTCTCTCCTGAAAATTAAAAAAAAAAATGTAATAAAAAATAAAAGTGATCTCATGAAAATAGAAGGGAGACCAATAAAGTAGAGAAAGGGGATCTAGAGGAAGGAAGGAGAAGAGGGCATGGGAAAGCACTGGGGAACAAAATCTACCAAATTATGTTATGTCCATGTACAAATACACCACAGCTTTTATATATAATTATAATGCATAAATAAAAATATAGAAGGGAGATCAAAAGTAGAGCAAGCAGGTAAAGAGGAGAAGGGGAGTGTAAGGGAAGGTACAGGGGAAGGAAATTGATCAAATTATGTTATGTGCATGCACAAATATAGCACAATAAATCCCACTATTATGTGTAATTATAATGCATCACTGAAGAACAGGCCTCTTTCCTTTTCCTCTGTATCCTAATCCAGGTGTCTATAACTTGAGTTACTGCAGAGGCATTTTGGAGCTGTCTTCTAGTTTCCTTTGTCCATGCTCCCCCCACTCCCCTAATTCTAGTCAGTTCTCTACTTAAAGACGTACAATAGTTATTGTTTGCCAATTGGTTGAAATTATTCAACCTTGTTTTGAAGATTTTCTGTCTTGTTAATAAAAATTTGAACTCTCCTTTTTAGGTCAGTTATCCACAAAAGTTGACTTGCGACAAAATTTTCACTGGTTTTCAGTAAAAAAATAAATATGAACATATAGTTAGGATTGTAAACAGCGAACATTAAGTAAATTTAAAACACTGAAGTGGGAGAAGCCCTAAACAGCTTAGTGAGATCCTATCTGTAAATAAAATATGAAAAAAAAGGGGGTGGGGATATGGCTCAGTGGTTAAGAACGCTTGGGTTCAATCCCTGATACCAAAAAAAAAAAAAAAAAAAAAAATCAGATGTTTTTTCCTGCCTCTTGTGATAAATTGTATTTTTTCCCCTTAATAAAATGATGGTGACAGTTGGTAGAATTAAAAAAAAAAAAAGATCTTTCTTGGGAAAGGTATGCATTGGCAATGGTAAGGGTTAGTTACTTTCTTCCCATTTCCCCATACTTACCATTTTTGCCCACCACTTCTCTCTATCACACACACACACACATACATACGCACACACACAAACACAAACATATACCTCATGTTCTCTTAAAATTTTTTGCCAGTCAGGAAAACTTAATGGTCTCATCCAAGTGTTTTGCATGATTTATACTCAACAATCTTTCCTATTTTCACCTCTGTCTTCTCATAATCATTCCTGTTTCTCAAATATCCTGCTAGTTTAATGTAAGTTCTATGCTTCCTATAATCCATATAGGATTATATAGTTCATATTTAACAGGATAGGTTAAAATATAAACAGCAAAGCAAAAATCTTCCTATAATCCTATAATCCAAATTTCCTCTCCTTCACTTAGTCTTCTCTATTTCACATTTTGTGTCTCTTCATTCATCATCCTTAGCACTTATGAAAACATTAATCAAAACCTCTGATATTAGTTACCATAAGATTTTTTTTTTCTTGAACATGTCTTTTCTCTCCTACCAATTTTAATGTAAAAGAAAGAACTTTTTTTTCATTTATTTTAACCTTTACCTTACAAAGATGAGAAACAGAGAAGTTTGGTAAGGACATAAAAGCTTGTATAAAAATTTTGTGTCTTAATAGACCTTCAACTGTGTTTTCTATAATGATTTAATAGTTATAAATTATAGTGTCTCTTCACAAGATACTCCAGCTTTCTGCTGTGCAGGTCCCCTGGTGTTTGGTGTGTCTATGAGGCTGGTTTTGGTCAAGGAGATCTAAGTGTAAGTGATGTGTTACTTCCAGGTGGGAGCTTTTTGGACAAGTGCAGATTAACTATTCTCTCTTGTGCCACAAGATCACCACTATTTGGCTTAGATCCTGAAGTGAGTAAGTGCAGAGGAAAGCCTCCAAATAACCTCAAGAGAACTTGAGATATTAGTGAGAAATAAATTTTTGTTTCTTAACTCTAAGATTTTGGAAGTTGTAGATTATAGCAGTATAATCTAACTTATCAGACATGAAGTAAATGTAAACTTGGGTTAGTAAAAAATGATAAAATTTCCAAATTTCTTTTTTGATCATTTATAATTTAATTTATTGAAAATGTCAAAGAATATAATTTCAATATATTATTTTTCTTATCTTTAAAAGTAAAGAATAGAAGAAACCCAAATAATTTAATGAGACAATAAAGACTCAAAATCTCAGCGTCATCTAGAAACATATAGAACAGATTTAAAAATTCAAAGTACTGAGATGGGCAAGTGGAAAACAAAACTCACATAAAGGGTAAATTCCTTTTAAAAGAAGTGGTTGAACATAGTCCTCAAGAACAAAATTCCCATGTGTCATCAATGCATATGAAATACTTCTTTCGACTCTAAATCTTCATGATTTCATGAAAGCTGATTTTAATCAGTTTTTATAGTATTATTTTGGATTTAAAATAAATAAAATTTGAGAGCTGGAAGTAATTTTGTTTAATATTTGATCTTATGGTCTAATATTTACTGAACAAACTCTTCACTGAGCTTATGTGCTAAGGGATTTGGTGCTAGAAAGTACTTTCTGCACAGGATAGGTTAAAATATGAACAGCAAAGCAAGAATCTGGTAGGGTCATGTAAGGAAGTCTTGACTGGTAGGAAATAGGTTACCATGATTCCTCAAGATGGTTGTTAAGTACAAATGTTGACTAACCTTCTAGCTCTAAATTAACTTTTGAAGGCCTTGTGACTGGCACAAAAATTTTTGGACCCTTGGCGCCATCTGCTGGCCAATTATCAAATTTTCATATTCTCTCAAACTTTTTTCAAGAAACAATATTTATATGTTTTTTGCTGGTTGTGGTGGTGCCACCTGTAATCTCATTGGGCTGAGAGACTAAGGCAGGGGGATCACAAGTTCTGGGCAAGTCTCAGAAACTTAGAAAGACTCTCAAAATAAAAAATAAAAGGGCAGGGCATGTACTTAAGTGATTAAGAGCCCCTGAGTTCAATCCCTTGTACCAGATTGAAAACACACACACACACACACACACACACACACACACACACACACACACACACATTCTAATAAGTGCTATTATTGTTATAAGAAAAATATTTAAGAATTGGGGTTGTAGCTCAGTGGAAGAGCATTTGCCTAGCATGTGTGAGGCACTGGGTTCAATTCTCAACACCATATAAAGGTCCATCAGCAACTAAAAAATATTTTAAAAAATTATTTAAAATGTTTCTCCCAGTAACTGGTGTAAAATAACAAAGACAGATTTCTGGGTAACACAAGCTACATACAGTTACATGGCAATTTCAATCTTGAGCAAGTTCTTTTATGTTTGTATTGGATTCAGTTTTGACAGTATCACATACATAAAACTGTCACTTTTTTCTTATTATAAAACAATGTTCTTTTCAAAAAATAAATTAGACTTGTTAAATAAAATCTAAATTCATTTAGAAGATTAAGCTGGGTGTGTGTATGTGCACATTTTAATATCAGAAATTATTTTTCAAATGCAAGAAAGAAGAAGGAAGCTGGGAATAACATTGTTAATTGTGTGTTTTGTACCCACATCTGTGTGATATACTTTTAATAGATGGTCTTAGTTACTTTCTACAACTATCTTTCAAAGTGGGTTCTGTTGTTCCAGGTTTACTGCTGAAGAAACATGCAAGAAGTTAAGGACACAAATGCTAACATTTTAGGAAATAGTATGCCAAGTTGATTTTAACAAAATGATTGTAATTGTTCATATTAAACTATGCTAGAAAATTGAATTAACAGATATTTTCAGTATTTTTTTCTCTTGTAGTGACTGATTTTATCATTTTAAATTAGATTAGTTGGGCATTTGATTTAATTCTGTCTTTAGGAAGATAAAAAAATTGAAAGGTTGTATTCTTTTCTATCACACTCTTATTCATTGCTGTGACCAAAAGCAGCATTATTTATGTAGTAAGTGCTGAACAGATTTTGACAGAAAAAAGAAGAAAGAGAGTGAGGATGGGGACAAAGAGAGAAAGAAAGAGGAAGAAAGAAAGGAAAGCTGGAAGAAGGAGACAGAGGAGAGGATAATCTGGTGCTTGTTATATAAAAGGTATTGGTGAAGATATAGGAAGGCATTGGGGTCTGTGGAAATAAAGTGGAGGAAAGTAAACATCTGTGGGGGTTTGCTATATGTCATACACTGTAAAGTAAAGCAGTTTATAATCATAATTTCATTAATCTTAGAACAAACTATTATGGTTTAGATATAAGGTCTCCCCCTCCCCTCAAAAAAGTTCATGTATGAGGTAATGCAAGAAAGTTTAGAGGTGAAATAATTGGGTTATGAGAGCCTCAACCTAATCAGTACATTACTCTCCTGACAGGGGATTAACTGGGTGGTAACTGTAGGCAAGTAGAGGGTGACTGGAGGAGATGGGTCCCTGGGGGCATGCTTTTGGAGTTTAGGTTTTGTCTGTGGCAAAAGGAGGTGTCTGTCTCTCTCTGTTTCCCAGTGACGTGTTTCTGAGCTGCTTTCCTCTGCTACCCATGTCCACCATGATGTTCTGCCTCACTTCAGGCCCTGAGGAATGCAGTTGGCCATCCATGGACTAAGACCTTTGACACTTCGGGCCCCCATATAAAATTTTCCTCCTCTAATTGTTCTAAAATCAGGTCTTTTGGTCACTATAGCAAAAAACAAAACAAACAAACAAACAACCCCCCCCCCCCAAAAAAAGCAAAAAACTGACTAAAACACCAACCAAGTGAGCTGGTTGTTTTTTTTCCAGTTTTACAGATGAGAGGATTATGCTCAGTGTGGTTAAGTGATTTACACAAGGTCACACAGTTCAGCAAGTAGCAGAGTGAAGATTTAAATCTGTGTTTTTCTGACTTACAAGGCAAAATTTTAATGGCCCGTTCATCAGCAAACATTCACTGAATGGTGTAGCCCCCTTCTCAGATAAAACTACTTTAGAGTATTTCTTCAGTCAAATTCTCTTCTGGAATCCAGACTTATGCACCCAAATTTCTATTTAGACCCCCCATTTAAGGGTCTATACACAACTCAGTCTAAGATACATAAATGAAATTCTAGATGTTAGTCCCAACTTTTACCTTTTCCTTGGTTTCCATTTTGTTTGCAAATTATACAGCCAGCAATCCAGTTAATAAAATTAGGAAGTTGGGAGTCAACATCAATTCCTTCTCTCTCTTTAACTTTCAGATCCCATCTTGATCTTTCACAAGGCTTTCCTCCATCTCTTCCTTGATTCCTGTCTTGCTTTGTGTCTGCTAGACAAGGAGGCCTTCTGGCGGTTTTGAGAGCAGATCAAGTTCTTTCTCACAAAAAGATTTGCACTTGCTATCATCTTGGATTGCTTCCTTGATCTTTTCTCTCAGGTCTCAGCTTAAATGAAACCCTTCCAGAAAAATTTAGTCCTGAAAAACTACATTAAAAAAAAATCAGTTTTTAGGCAGGTCTTTTGCTATTCTTTTTCATAGTATTCAACACATCCCTTACCATACTTAGCAAAGTCTGTAATTGTCGTACTTTGTTTATTTGTTTTACATTTTCTCCTATTATAGAATGTATTCTATGAGCCCACAAGATTTGTCTATTTGTTTCTTTGCTGAAAACATATGGCGTAGCACTGGGCTTGGCACATAGAAGATATTTCATAAATACTGTTTTAATCAACAAATAATATTCAGTGAAATCTCTTGAAGACTATTGGTGTATTCAGAATGCTTCCTCTAAGGCACAAAACTATATGTTTTATAATAGGAAGCTCTTTGTTTTACTATCTATAGAAGCTGTTTGTTTTACTATCTGCAGCATCTGGCAAGGTGGTTTTTGAAAAGTTGACTATTTTACAAGTGAGTGATGATCAGAGTGGTCAAGTGGGTCCTCCAGGTGATGTGCCGCTGTGTGGAAGGTTGGAGATCACATTCTCTGGTTCTGTCTTTTGCTTCCTGCAATGTTGACATAAATGGGTATTTTGAGGAGGAGAGTTTATGTCCTCCTATGATCCACAACATCTTCTTCCTGCACCTTATAAATTGATTTCTAATAAATTTACAAAAGAGAAGTAATGTGCTTATTTTGCAGGGAGTCTAAGACAAGCTCCACCTTCCTATGAGTTCACTCAAGTCTCCTGTAAAATATAATTTTGGAGTTGCTTATTTAGATTGCATTATGTAGAATTCAGCCAATTAATTTAAATATGCAAGTCTGCCCAATGGACTTGATGAGAAACTGTGACATACTATTTTTTTTTTTTTTTTAGTAGTCATCAGATGTAAGATTACTCTGATGTAAAAGAACAGGTTAATGAGATGAACTCTATTAGCTTTTAAACAAGTGCGAAATAATTTGTTTTCACTTGGATTTTCATGTAGTTCACTTCATTTAATAGCTCACTAGTAATTCTAGCATAGAGCAGTAGACCAACACAGAAATAAACTACTTTTCAAAACACTAGGGCTGTTTTGTGTTAGTTTGGTCATTAAAGGATCTGTGATAGTCTCAAAAACTGAACATTATCTCCCTTAGGATTTTATAAATGCTCGACAAATATCTTAATAGTCTAATACCAGGGACAGCACACTAGGGCCTGAGAGCAAATCCAACCCACACTTGTTTTTACATGACTGCAAACTGAAGAGTCTTTGCATTTTTAAATGGTTGGAAAAGCCAAAAGAAGAATAACATTTTATAACACATGAAATGATATAAAATTTGAATTTAGGTGTCCACAAATAAAGTATTATTGAGACACTGCTGTACTCATTTGTTTATGTATGGTCTATGACTCCTGTTGTGTCATAACCACAGAGTTGAGTAGCTATGACAGATTATCACCAGTGGCAAAGACTGGCCCTTTACAGAAAATGTTTGCCTACTCCTGGTCTCAAGTATTATAGTAGAGGCTGCCCATAGCCCTCAGGTCCTACCTCTGAAGACTTTCTTTGGGTCTGAGCACTATATCTGTTTCCAGCAGGTCAGAAGGGTCCATGAATCAACACTTTGGAGAAGCAGCACTCAACCAATGAACTTTAGTGGATGAATACCCTGTCTTCCTCATTCCAAGGTTGGGCATGTCCTACCTGGGCTGTCAGTGTCTCCCTTTGTCTAAGATTAAGCCTGATTACCACAGTGGCAACTGTCTTGATAAAACAAACTTCGCTGACTTACCACTCTAATACAGGGTGTCCTGGGACCTCCTGCCAACAGAGTCCTGGTATGCTGCTAGGACAATCCAAACTAAGACAAATGTGAATCATTCCCACATGTATTATTTATTCTGTCACTTTGATGCATAAGCTACCCAGGTGTGATGAAAAATTTATCACTAAACATTTGGACCATTTTTTCTTACTACTAAAGGAAAGACAGGCTTTATTAATTGATAGTTTTATTCTGTATGACATTTATTGGCTAAATTTATCCTGAAAGATGTAGTTTGATAATTTTCTCATAGTTGAAACATAAATGTCTATTCCAGGAGAATGATCCTTGAAGTATTGAATTAATCTTTCATATTGCCAAGTCATCCCTTCATCTTTTGTAAAATTTATACTTTCTTGTTTTATACTAACAAAACTTTTCTATTACCTCTTAAGAAAACTATTGCTCAAATTTTATTTTTTATTAATAATAGGTGGAATAAATAACAATGAACCCACCATTAAATATAATTACAGTGCACCAATAAAAATATGGAAAATAAATAAATAGTAAAAAAATAGATGAAATAAACCAGTGTAAGAGGTAGCCTAGATAATTTTTCCTTATGGAAATTTGCTATAGATACAGTGTTTCAAAACTCTGTAAAATGTTTAAATTTTTTCTATTTATACCTTTCATGGTGTTTTCCTTAGTGGTTAGTTAAAATCAGTTAAATAGTGTCAGACCTAAATCCCTATCATTTATTCTTTGTTCTGTAGTTGTCTACCCTATGAACAAAACTTGTCACAATTACTTAAGTTACTTAGAATTTTTTTACTTGCTTAATGAATACAATACTTGATGTCCTTTAACTGTTACAAGGAGAATAGCAGATATTTTAAAGATTTAATTGAAAAGAACCCTAAGGAATAAGTATTTGATTTCTTTTGGCAACATTAATGCTTTATTGTTTAAACAAACAAACTATCTCAGATTACTTTCAGATTTTCAAGTTTTTACCTTTCTCTTTTTTAAGTGTGTGGGAATGTACAATTTGTTTAAAGTTTTGGAGACATATGGGTGTGTGAAAAAGTTGACACACCTGTATTTGTATATTCATAGCTTGTATTTAGAATGACACAGGAAATAAACAGCAGCGCTTTTCTTTGAAAAGTGAAATTGGAAGATTAGGAGAGTAGGGTCCCAGGTGAGAGGAAGATATACATTCCCTGTACACTCTTTTGAAGTATTTGTATTTTTCTTTTGACCATTTACATTTAAAATGCAGTTAAAATAAATGGAAGAAAGAAAGAAGAAGGAAATCGAGAGGACTATTGGTATTAGAGGAATCTGGATTTGAATATCCATTATGCTACTTACTCTTTTAGTCAGCTTTTTACTTCTGTAACTAAGAAACCACCAGAATAATTTTAGGGGAGGAAAAGTTTATTTTGGGGTTCATGGTTTCAGAGATCTCAATCCGTAGACAGAAGGTGCCATTCCTGGGGGCCTGAACATCATGGTGGAAGAATGTGGCAGAGGGAAGTGGCTCATGTGATGATCAGAAAGCACAGAGAGGGAGAGAGATCTTCACTTGCCACATACAAATATATACCTCAAAGCCACGCCCCATTGACCCACATTCTCCAGCCACATTGCACCAACCTTCAATGATCAATTAATACTACCAGGGGATTAATTCAATGATTAAGTTAAGGCTCTCATAACCCAACCATTTCTCCTCTAAACTTCTTGTATTGTCTCACACATGAGGTTTTGGGGGACACCTCATATCAAAACCATAACACATATTATATGATTATTTGCATACTACTTAATCTCTCTTTTCCTCTATGAAGTGTTTATTTCATATAATTGCTATAATGTGCAATTATAATATATATAAAAGTACTTAGCATACTACCTAGCACATGGCTGCCAGTAAATGGCCATGAGACCATATAAAATGATTAATATTTAAGGTAGTCCTCTGCTCTGAGTTTTACACAAGACCGATTCTTCTTATTCATCCACTCAAAAAACTTTGTTTGGCATTCCATCATCAACAGGCACAGTAATCGGCTGAGAAGTCCCAACACATCACATCTGTCACATGCAATTTGTCAAAGCCATCACCAGATTCAAGGGCAAAAGTAGCCAAATCCACCTTTCAAGGAGAGGAGTCACAAAGCAATTGTGGTTATCTTTAATCTACCATAGCCTTTCTCTGGTGGAAATGTTTCCTCCCATAAACAAAATACACTCACTTTTCTTCCATGTTCCTATAAAATAAATCATTTTATTACAGAATCAGCTCTAAATCCAGGACTTTTTCATCTGAAGCAGGTTCAGATTCAGATGAGGGCCCTCATGTGTGTGTGTGTGTTTGGGGGGGAAGTACAACTCTTTGATATTAGTTCCAATTATTCTAAAGAGCTGTGCAGTGAAGAGGCAGGTTATATGTCCCTATTCCCCATTTCCCTCCTCTCTACCCTCTTCCCTGCAAAAATCCTGGAAGGACACAGAAAACTGGGCCACAAAGTACATTCCCATCGAAAAGGAAGAAAACAGATGTTTTACTATTCAGAGTTCTCTTGGGGAACATGACCAACAAGATGTATTGTAATGCCAGATTCGTGGGACCCCATTAGACCTCCAGGAACCGAATCTGATGCAATCACACAAGAGTCTTTTTTGCAAGCTCGAGCCTAGACTTACAATGGTTTCCGACACAGCGGTCCCAGGGAGTGAGTCCCGGTCCTTTGTTGAGTGAGATTTTATAGGTTTTCTGAGGATACTCTATGTGTCACAACATCACACAGCAAATTATTTCACACCATGGGAAAATCAAACAACAACTCTTAACATTGATTAGCACATTCACTGGCGGGAACAAATTGGGTAGGGGTGATTGGTTAGTACAAAAGGGGGGTTTCCGTTTGAACTGATTGGTTTAAGCCACAAGAGGCTAAACTACATGGTTTCCCAACATGTTATCAACCACCATAAACTACTGGGGGTGGTCATCTGGAATTCCAGGTATTTTCCCCGTCTCATGCTGATTGGTGGTTGCTAGGGTTTGCTATGGGTCCTCACCTAGACTAACTGAGTCAGGGACACCTGGGGTCAGATCTCTCCAGTTATTTGCAGACAAACAATTCAGCAGGGTGGGTATGTGCCTAGGAGTGCTCTGTGGGTTTTTCCAAGGACAAGGGTCACTCAAAAATGGAGTCACATCAGTTTCTCAGTATATAAAAGAGGATTTATTTATTAGATTGGCTTTGAGTGATCAGAGACTGGATAGTCCTACTATGGCCATCTACCAGGCTGGAGAACTGGAGGAACCAGTAGCTGCTCAGCCCAAGAAGGTGGAGCCTCAGCACAAGAGGAGCCAAGGATGCAGCTCCAGGCTGAGATGGAAGGTCTGGGAACTCTCTGGAGAATCCCTCTGGTGGGAGACTACATTGGAAGAGGGAAGAAGCCAGAGTCTGAGGTTCACTGGCAATGGCAGCACTAATAGATGCATGTGCTTGCTTCCACAGGGCTTCCTCCTTCTTCTGCCTTTTGTTCCATCCAGGACCTCAACCTTTTAGACAGTGTTGTCCACATTCAGGGTGGGTCTCCCCATATCGTGTGGTTTCACATGCCATCATCTTTGGAAACAGCCTCCCTGACACAGCCAGAAGTCTCTTAGTCCTAGATGTCTCTCAAGTTGACAATTCAAATGGACCAGCACAGAGGGTTATGGTGGTTAGTGATCATGGTAGGCAGAAAAAGCCCCCTCAAAGACATCTTAGTCCCCAGAACCAGTGAATATGTTACCTTATATAGTGAAAGGGGTTCTGCATGTATGATTAAGGTTAAGGATTTCAGAAGGAAAGAGTATTAAGGATTGTCCATGTGGGACAATTGATTCACCTGACTCCATTAAAGTGAAAGAGGAAGGCAGGAGAGAGAGAGGGTCAGATTGAGACTGTTGCTGACTTTAAAGATGGGAAAATAAGACCATGAGTCAAAGGTTGCAGTGACCTCTAACAGTTAGAAATGATCTTCAGGTTATAGCAGCAAGAAAATGTGGATTTCAGTCCTATAATCTCAAGCTACAGAATTCTGCTAACAACTAGTATGAGAAGTTTGTTAAAAATTGATGTAAATGAGTTATTCAAGGGTAACTGTGTAGATCTATATTGCCACTTTACTTAAGACCATTTATAAATAAAGCTGAGGCTGAGTCTAAAGATTAGTAAATATGACATCTATGGCCATAGCTTTCAGACAGCTTGTAGTTCATTTTTCTAACAATTATTTCCCATTTTTGTGACCTCAATCCTGTGTTCTATTTGTGCATTAACTTAATACACTATAAAATATTTATTTTTTAATAAAACTTAAAAACAATTTCATTTTAGAAAAAAATGTATATCCTTTCTACAAGTGGAAAGCCAACACTGTCATAAATATAGAGTACCTGTTAAAATATATAATGAAAAATTATTATTTAGTTCTCGCTATTATTTAGTTCTTGTTATTATTTACTTCTTTTTTTATACTCTGAGCTCAAAGCTGGATCTTGTTTTTTTTCAAAAATCTGTAGAAAGACTCTGAAGAGACATTGGAATTGTTATCTCTTTGTGAAAGGGAATTGAAGAAAGGTGTCTTTCTCACAAGCTCCACCTGCACCATTGGAACAATGGATTCCACTTTGGGACACTCTTTGTATTGTGTGAGCCTACTCTACCTTTCAGGCTTTATTACTGTAGTCAAATCAGACCATTCATCATGTCTAGAATGCCTCCTTTCCCCAACTCTCATTCTCTGTAAAGCTTTTCTCTCTGAATTAAATTATAGCAAATAGAAGTGATTTCTTCTGCACTTTCTTAAAGATGTTTTTGTCTGCTCTTGCCTGCCAGCTGATTACAAATACATGGTAAAGCCATTATTCTCAGCTTTGAGCACACATTGGAATCGCTTGGGATCTTTAAGAATACTGGTGTTTTAGGCTCTAAATACAGACATTCCTATTAATTTATCTGGGGTGTGGTTGGATGGTGATAGTGGTGGGGAGTTTAAAGGCTTCCTGGATGTCTTTAATATGCATTGAGGACAGCGGCCTTTAAGTGATATTTTACTCTTATTTTTAATCAAAGAGAGTTTTAAAAGACTTATTTTATCTTGAAATCCTAAACATTTTTTAGAATTTCTTAAATGATTAAGAAGTATTTTTAGATCTTTATATTTTTGCAAACTATTAAACTTAGAATAAAAATGCCTATTGAGCTTTTTAATTTTATAAAATCATTGGGACACAAATCAGAAACGCCATGCTAAGAATAGTGTGAATGGATGCTTTCAATTAACTTTATGGAAATACTGCTTTTATTTTGTGGTATTAAAATCTGGCTTTTATATTAGGTACTTTGGGGATTATTATCAGTTCTTTAGTAAACTGTGTAGTTTATGGTGAGACATAACATTTTGCGACAATAAAATGACATGAATAATAAAACTTCGCCATCTCTCCTATGAATGGATATGGTCACAGTTGCCTATATTTCTACATGTTGCTTTAAATGTAGAATATTCTGTTTCATTATACGCACTAATTCTGAGTAATGCCTTTTAAAATTGATTTTGTTCTCCAGAAGAAGGAATGATTTTCCTGTTTAGCATCTGAGTATGACTTTATTAAAAACAAATATGATCTAACATTTTATTGAGTTTTCTGAATAATTGGTTAATTTCAGAAGATGTAGAAGAAATCAAAACCACAAGAAACAACTATTGGTGAGGGGGAAATTTTTGGCAAATTCTTGCTATATACCACATTTAGCACAGAATTAATTAAGTGCCTGTTAGTCTAAATGCTTCTTGCAACCTGCTTATAGAGAAATATTATAAAAAGGCTATTGAAATGTGTCCTATGTCTAGCATGGGGTTTCAGAACTAAAGCTACTGACTTTGTATGGGAAAGGCTTCCTACCATGAGAGATTCATCAGGCAGCTTGATTTAAAGAAGCAGGACCAGAGAGTTCATATGAGATGGGCTTATCAATGGCACTGAAAATGGGAGCAAAAGAGAAAAATAAGGTTTTTCTTGTCTCATGTGAAAGAATGGTAGTGAGAAAGATTTTCTCAAATTGGAAACAATCCTAAAATTTATTTGACTTTGGAAATGAAAAAAATCAAAATTAAAAGAAACTTTTAGAATCTATTGATAATAATAAAAAACTGCCAATCATGCAAGAAGAAAAATGTAACCAAATTATCATTTGAAAATGTGATCAAAGAACATATAGATAAAAATGTAGAAAGATAGTATTAAAAAACTGTGTTATCTGTAAAGTTTGCAATTTTTTATTTCTTTTCTTGTAAATAAATATTCACTTTTGTCCCCAGTTTTTAAAATTTGTAGCTTTGTATTCTACATGAACATGAATGTGCCCCTATCATTCTCCTAGAAGCAATCCAGCTTACTGCAGGACTTTCCTTTATCTCCTTCCAGTATAGAATTGATACCATCTTATTCTTTGATTCTTGCTTCTAAATCTGTGATTGTACTGACAGCTTATCGGAGGTAAATGTCTAGCTTTGTCCTCCTGGGTTTTTCATCCCTATCACTGGAACCTCTAACATGTTAATGGCTATTTCTGTGCTAGATGATCAGACAGCTGTATTTTAAGTTGTTCTGGATAAACTAGCTATAAATATCTTTTGTGGTTTTTAATGATGATAATTTGGGGGCATTGTTAACTACTCCATAAAGGAGGAAAAAAGCATCATAGAGTTTTTTAGCATTTTCTGTTATAACTATTTATTCTTCCTTTGTTTGTTTCTATTTGGAAGCTAATTTGTTGAACTGAAATTGATTGATCCAGAATGCTGAAATGAAAATAACCTGAAACAGATATGGAGAAGGAGGTGGAGGGCAGAGAAAGGGGAAGGGGTGTGGATTTTGATTTGTAGATATGTAGTTGTACAAAATAACTATTAGTTTTGTAGCTTGTAATGGGGCACCTGAAAACTTCCTTAGTCATAAGACTTGATAATAAGACTTCCCTGCTGATCTCCATTGGTTAACCTACCTCAGGAGGTGATTTACTGCAGTATAAAAGATCATTCCTAAAACTTACCAGTAGTGTGAATGAATCCAGTTTCATGAATGATCAAATCAGTTTAGATTGTAGCATATATAATTTTGAAAACGGTTGTATCACCTATTTCATGGGTGTAGAAAATTAAGAGTCATAAGTAAAAAAATCTCCCAAATACCAGAAAAAAGTTAATGATATTTAATTTCTAAAATTGAGTGAGGATAGAAAAGTAAATAAAACCATATTGATGTTTTAAATTTAATCAGAAAAAGGTTATGTTAATTTTGATATTTAATTTTATTTTCTGGCTTTAGATGATTTTAAAATTGTAAGTGATAGGGAAATGGGAGAATATACTTTGTATAAATTTGATGTCAATAATGTGCCAGTGATATAAATACTAAGAGTAAAATAAGGAATTTCCAAAAGGAGTCATTGTTTTGGCAAATAGAACTTCCTTGTGTATTATTTGTTCAGGGATCAATAAAACCCCATTATTTTACAAAAAAAAATTATTGGTAAATTATAATTATACATAATAGTGTTTCTAATTATTCCATAGACATATGTTTACCCAATATAACAATAGAACTGAAACACTAATATTGAAAGTGATTTAAGCGGGTGCTGTGGCCTATACCTGTAATCTCAGCTATTTGGGCATCTGAGGCAGGAGGATTTCAAGTTTGAGGCAACTAAAGTGAAACCCTGTTTCAAAATAAAAAACAAAAAGGATTGAATGTATAGCTCAGTGGTAAAGCTCCCCTGGGTTAAATCCCAGTATGGAAAATTTAAAAAAAAATTTAAAAAATTATTTTATCAAGTCATGATAAGTCACATTGGTAACTTGGTAGATTCTAAATCAAAACCATTTGGTTGGGAAGATGTCAGCTCAATAGGGCAAGGGTATCCTTGCAAAACTCCTGCAGTCAGTCATTCTCCAGCTCCATGATAGCTGCATGCCACAGGACTCTGAAGGTACAAATTCTGGTTATTAGCAAATTCTACAATTCAAACTTTCCATGTCTTGTTTTCCCTTGCCCTTAGTTCTCCTAATAAATTCTATATGATGTGTTCCAGAGTTGGTTTATACATTAGTGTTGTGTTGGAGCTCTGGATCAGGAAAAAGATTCGGGGTTGGGCCAGTGGTAGAAGATGCAAGATGCAGTTAGGATAATAGACATGCTTTATTCAGTGATGGCCACAGCCATTAGCTAGTGCCAGCTTCAGCTTCTGCCCCAAGCCAGTTCCATTTTAGTCCCTCTTCCACACCCATTTCCATAGGCCCTTTTTTTATGCAAGCCAAAGAAGGCACACTGCCAACTGGTTATGTAAGGGAGTGAAAGCACATGCTCACAAGTTACTGTTCATGCCCTTGAGTATATATGCAGAATCAGTGCTTCTGGCCTTGACTAATCATAACATAGCTGGTTCCCAGCGCTGGCTACACACTAAAAACATAACATGGCCTGCTGGAAGTTTCAGCGAAGGTGCCTAACTACAGCTGTTTGGGGCCTGCCCCAAGAATCAGCATCTGTTCTTTGACATTTTCAGCTTTGAAGTGGCTTGTCCCCTACCTGAATCAGATAGATGTGAGAGAGAATTTTATTTTGGAAATCATTTGCAAATTTTTTCCTATGGGATCCAAGAATATCCAGTTAACTCATTTGTTAAGAGACTCTCATGGGAGGATCTTGGTAGAACAAAATAATATGTATAACACTGAGGTTCTTGGCTACCCAAAACACAGACTGACCCTAGAGAGTTTGGACAGACTAGGGAATGAGTTGGATGTATACTCCACAGTTTCAGAAGCAGAGGAACAGAGGAAAATTCAAGGCCTTGGGAAGTTCAACAATCAGGGTGATTCTGGGATCTCTCATAGAACTCATGGAAAATCTTCATAGAGCGCTAGCCTTGAAATGCCTCACTACAAATTCCTTCTATTGTGTGTGACCCTACTCAGATTTCAGATCCTAAGAGAGAGAGATTTGCAACTAGATGGGTTGCAAATTTCCAGGTCAACTACAGCAGGAAGGAATCTTCACAGTTTTGCTCACGTGCTTTCCCTTTGTTTGGCAGATCCATCTTGACTCTGTAGAATAGAAGCCCATAGGAAGAACAGATAACTGCTACCAGAATAAAGTAAAAGGGTGTAGAGCAAGAAACACATGGATGTCTACTACAGGTTCATTGGGACACACTATCAAACTCAGTAAACCTCAAAAGACTCTGGCAGTAGGACAAAATAAATTATCTACTTCATTAGTTTGCTAGTCCTGTCAGCAAACACCACAGATTGGGTGGCTTAAAAACAGAAATTTATTTTTCTCACAGTTCTGTCAAATAGAAGTCTGAGACCAAGGGTCTTGCAGAGTTGGTTTCTTCTAAGGACTCTCTCCTAACCTCGTAGATGCCTGTCTTTTTCTGGTATCTTCATGTGGTCTTTTCTCTATGTGTCTATGACTTAATGTCCTCTTCTTATAAAGAACACCAGTTGTATTGCATTAGGGCCATCCATATGACCTCATTTTAGGACATCAAGACATGGATTTTGGAAGGATGCTATTCAGCTGCAACAAATTGTTGAAGTTTAAATGACAATATATTTAAGTGGGTAGCAGAATAAGTCTCCAACAGGTGGTGGCTGTAAATATTGTTACATAGTTCAGAATGTTTGTGTTGAGGAGTGGATATCACTGGGTAGACTCATACAAAGATGGCCAAGTCATGGTTCTTGTTTTGGGAAGCTCACTGATGTATATTTGTGGGTGAATTGTTAATATATAACATAAGTGCACTTGTGTAGGTATATGGGCTGTATGTTAAGTTCATATATAGTTGTGTTTATGTAGAAGTGTGTGTGTGTATAGTATCTAGCACTAAGTAATACCATAAAAGTTCAGAAGAAAATCAGTTCCTGCCTTGGCAAACTGTACCCTTTCTTTTGTGCTCAGAGAACTCATAATAATCTTTTTAACCATCCTTCTCAAGGAATGGCTCAGAAGCAGCCACAGTCAAACAAACCAAAAGTAAAACTTAAAGTAAGAATTATTTGCTATGTTTCCTTTTATTATTTTATTTATGATAATGTTCACAGATTCTCATATTTCTTGGAGTTTGTTTTTTTGGAGAGAGGAGATTTTGTTTTAGATAAGGCTATATATTTGCTTGTGTAGAGCTCTTGTATATATTTACTGTTCCTTAGATTTCCAACATTCAGCAAGTTATTTATCTATATATTTTAAAGTAGTAAACTTTATCTTGGCAAACATTCACACTTAATACATGAAAGTATTGTAAAAATTTGAACAATAGAACTAGAAAGAGGAAAAAGTCCACAGTTCTTTTTACATTTTCCCTAACTTCTTCTGTCCCCTTCTCTTAATGGCAGCAGAGTTAAAGAGTTTGATTTGCATCCTTTTGACTTTCAAAATGATCTTTTCAAAAAAAATATATGCATAAACACAAACTTTGGGGACATTTTTGACAGAAACAGAATTATTTTATACGTATTATTCTAAGGCCTTTCTTTCTTCCATGAGAAATATTTGCTGTTGTGGTTGAAATTTTGATTCTAAATCCTACCTTTCACACTTCTTCTCTCCAGGACTCTTGACAGTCCATGAGTCAACCGTCCATGGGTGGCCAAATACAAATAGTGATCTCTAAAATAGAATAGCTGGGCAAATGTTCCATTTCTTTCAGAGGAAGTCTTTCTGATGAGTGGCAATGGTCTGTGAAGAAGAGGGCTAGAAGTCTAAGAAGGGCTTCCTGCTGCTACTTCCTGTCTAGCTCCACTAGCTGGCCAGACTGTGGGGAAGCCTCTCTCAGAAGCTGAACTTTGACCTGTGAACTCATGACCCAGGAATAGCAAGCCATAGAGAATCAGTGGAGCCTAGTTTTGTTTTAAGACATAGTAACTCCACCCCTAGTCAAATTGATCCAAGAATGAGGCTAATGCCATGAGTCATTCCTCTTCTCACAGGAGGAAGAAGAGCAGCCAGGAAGTGGGTGGAGAGGTGGCCTGGAGTTCAGGTGGTGCTGTGCTCTGTCCCACATCTGGTGTGGTAACTTAAGGCAGAGGGAGAGATGTCCCTTCTCCATCATTCACATCTTGGAGATCTCACCATTTCAGTACATAAAGATCTAAATAATTTAACAGTTTTGTATTGTTCCATGACTTACATTTATGTAGAATTTTAGATAATTAAAAATTCCATCACAGTTTCCCCCTAATTTCCCTCTCAAAGCAACTCTAATAGGTCTTGTTTTGTAGGCAAGGGAGTGAAGCCTTAAAGGGGTCAAGAGAAGTGTGCGTGAATTCAAGATTTACAGATGCCTGGTTTAGTACTCTTTCCATGAGAACATACTGCTTTTTATTAAATGAAATTTATATTTAAATGAAGTAGGAATAGTTAGCTGCTGTTATACTTATCTGTTCAAGAGCTGCTTTTCTGAAAGGCTTTATTTCAGCTCTCTGCTATACATTTTGATTCAATAAGTGTTGATGTGTTTATTTTGTATTTTTTTTTTAGTTTATATATTTTGATCTCTAGCATCTGAACCTAAGTCTGTGTTCAAGATCATTCTCTACCTTATCAATCCATGTTTTTTGGGTTAGTATTTTATCAATCATTATAAAGCTGCAACAGATACTCATCTTTGCAGCCTCCCTTCCAGCTAAGATATCTAAGTTTAGTTAATATTTTACACCCATGTTAGGCTTTGAATTGGTTGATATTGGCCTAAGAAGTAGAAGTGGGAAATCCTCTCTGGTGGCAGGTAATTGCCATACATGTGTCAATAAATCCAGTATGCAGGGGCAACAGGGACAGCAACAGCAGTGAATTGAGATGGTTTCTTGTGATCTGTGCCCAGATGGTGGCGGCAGTGGAACAATCTCTTGCACCCAGGACCCAGCAGTTGTGTGATACTTCGTCCTCACTGGTCTGATCTGGGTTGTGGGTCTGGCTGATGACTGGCTTTCTTTATTACTGCTTTGTTTCTAGGCCTAGTTCTTCAAATGTTTTAGTAATTATATAAGCTCTCAAGTTTCCTTTCACTTTTAAAATTCACATAAAATAAATTCAATGTGTAATTTTTCAGTTCTATTGGTTTTTACAGTGTGTAAAGTCAGTATCCACTTCCACTGTTGTCATGATATGAAAGAGTCAGTCATGCTTTGAATTCTATCATGCTGCTCCTTGTAGTCACCTCTCATTCACCCCCACCCTAATCTGTTGTCTAGCCTTTGTAGTTTTTCCTTTTCTGGAATCATTGACTATTACCCCCAAACCTTTTGGTAATGTTATTATAAATATTTATATTTTAAATATGTATCAATAAGTTTCTTTTTTCTTAAACAATAATAGCTAGGATATATTGTTTGTTCAACATTTGCTCTATTTTAGTTTTACTAAGTATGTTAGGTGAATAAACTCATTTAGTTCTCACTGCAGTTCAAGAACATAGTTCCTCTTAATAGTCCCATTCTACATATGAGAAAGCTGAGGCACAGAGAGGTTAAAAAAACCTGCCCATGGTCATAGAGCTAATAAGTGTTAGAGACAGGAATCAAACCCAGGCATCTTGGTGCCACACCTAGGTTTTAAACCACTATATATACCAGTTTGTAAATCAGCCAGGATTAGTTTCTGTTGCTTGCAACTATAAAGTTGAATGATAGAATTAGTGAAAAATTCTCAAAGTGTATACTCACAGATGTTTTATGATCAAATTGGAGAGACAGATGTTATTCAAATAATCTCATTAATGAATGTATAATTACAAATGTAGGTAAGTGAAATAAATGATCATAATTCTTTAGTTCTTCATAAAGGAACTTGATCTAGACTGGGGCCTTAAATATTTCTCTGAGAAACTGATACTTGACAGTCAATAGTGTTTATAGGTCTAGGAAGCATGTAATTGGGGTCTTCCACAGGAATCCTCAGGTGCCAAGGCCTTGAAGCAAGAAGCAAGATGCCTACTACAACTAGAGCATGGTTAGAGGGGGAAGCTGGACTTCTAGCCAAGGTAGATGCAGCTAGGGAGATAGGGAGGTGGCTAAACCATGTGTCCTTTGTAGATCACAAGTACTCAAAAAGGTTTTGCCTTTTTCTGGCTCTGCATAAACTCAAGAGTCTTTTCTCACCCTTATAAAATGAGAAAGTAAAGCTGCGGACAATGCACATAATCCTTGGCTTTGTTTTCTCATAGTTCAAGACTCAAGATGGGAAGATGGTAGGCCTAGGATCCTTTGTGTAGATGTCTCATGGAAGGTACTCCTGGATTACATGAGTGACCTCGAGAGTTCTCTGGGAATATGTTGAGATCTACATGATGTGATTTGGAGCAGTATTTGTTAGGATCTGCTCATTGATAGGCCTGAAATTGCTAAAGAATAATTTGAAACTTCATGTTCATGAACCATGGTATGTATAATGCCTTCTATTTGATGTCCCTGAATGATTGTTAGGTATCTTCATAAATGAAACAGAGTTAGCAAATAGACACAATATCTTCTCTCTGCAGGTTTTCTAGACCTAGGCTTCACAGATCCAGGTTTCAATGGACCATGGCGATGCTATATTGCAGCATTACAAATAAAGGTGCCAAACACAAGGAGACAGGTTAATTTTTCCTGGACTGTACAAATAGTTAATTCTCATGTTTTATGACTTTCAATCTACATGATGAGTATTTTGACATGTCTATTTCTCAGACATATTTATACAAATTTTTGTTTAATTGGATTAATTTGATAATACTAGCCAATACATTCATATTTGATAGACCTAGGCATCCAAAAACCACAAAATTGAATTTTACCTGGATACTCTAAGAGTATTTTTCAATAATCTAATTTAAAAATCAATAACAAATGGGCTGTAACAAAAAATTTTAAAACTTTAAAAAATATTTTGTATTGACTAATCTTTTAAGATATCCAAAACGTATGGGAATAAGTTTTGCTGAGAGGAAAACTTTTATGGATCTGTGAAATCAGGAGGACCATAAGGCATTCAGAAAATGTTAATATTCTGAAATGCATTAATTAATACTTTTGACTACCCTGACCATTTAAAGATCCTTAGAGATATATACCCCAATTTCAAATCCAATTAAAATGATATCCATTACTAAATTAACCCATGTACACTCAAATCTTGATATAAAATGACATAGTCTCAAGACACTGATTAATTAATCAAACATGAAAAAATATGTCAAGAAAATTATTAATCCACCTATTCTGATGTTATATCTCAAAGGTCTACAAGCTTCTTATATAAGTATTATATACTATATCAATTTTTCTTTCCTTCCTTTAAAAGATAACACTAAAACATATTTCACCATATGCTTGTTTAAATACAGTGAAAAATGTTATTTTCAAAGCATATGCTAAAATAATTAGGTGTCTCTGAATACAGCAAGGTTGAACAGAGAACTGTATGAACTAAATTTAAGTGATTTGCTGCACTAGTGTCCATACATCAGTATCTTCTCGGGGCTATCTATCATTGTTTTAATAAAGAAAAATCTAAGCACTTGAATATGATGAAAAACATTTGCTGCCATCTACCACAGAGACAGCAGTGGATTCCAAGACTGTTTCCTTCCCTTTTCTGTGTAAATAAACCTATGAGACTTGTGTTCCCCGTCTCTCCCACAGAGGGATTCTGGCATCACTCCAGCTTCGTGGATATTCCCATAATGTTCTGTAGCAGGGAGTCTGCTTTTATCTAGGCTTAGCCACCTTGCTTCATGCCACCCCATGCGATAATCTTCCAGTAATGGTGAAAGGCCTGAGTGTCTTTTCTTCAACAAAGGGTTTGTTTAAAACATGTCTCTTGCTGTGATATACTCAATCTTGGGAAGAAAAGAAATGGAATTAAAATAGTTTCTCTATGATGTAATGATAAGGGTGTGGCTTATTTGTTGTGCAAAATCTAAATATAAACATTACTGTTCTGAAATCTGGAAAACAAAACATGGTTTTAGTGCAATGATGGAACCCAGCAAGGGTATTATATACAACTGCCTTTTCTTCATCTTTTCTGTTCATTTGAATGTGCAAACATTTTCCAGGGTAATAAAGAGAGTAGGACTTGCCACATTTTAAAGTTGATGAGTTGAATAACACTCCCCACTTTTTTTTTTTTTTTTTTTTTTAGGACATCAGTTACATTTGATTGATAACTGGAGTCTGAATTTTTTTAAAACCTTTTTTTTTCAAATTCCTGACTGTAATGAATAATATGTGTTTATCTTCAGCATATGTTGTTTGCAGCCCAATTCATCGCCAACTGATATGGTAAATTTCACTAATTTTAAGTCTTATTTTTATATTATTAAAGGAGAATATTCTTGGTTTCACTTAACAAGTATAACTGTCAGCAAACAAATGTAGCTCGTATTGCAATACACATAGAAGATAGATGCTATTGAGCGTGATGACTTCTGATCCTTCAGTGGATTCTTTGCCTTGTTTCTTTTGTGACATTTGCTGTTGGTGAATATTGAAGAAATGAATCATTTTCTCTAGCTTTCCCAGCAGTTACTTTCTAATCAACTTGTTTTTGTTTTCACCTTTTATCAGGGGAATAGTAACTCCTGAGGCAAAAAGCTATAATGAGCCCAATTCTATTCCCTAGTGCAATGGATGAAACACTTTAGTGTGCATCAGATTTGCCTGGAGGCCTGTTGAAATACAGATTTCTAGGCCTCATCCCCAGTGTTTTTGATTTGGGGGGTCAGGAATGGGGCTGGATAATTTGCATGTCAAATGAGATCCCAGGTGAAGACAGTGTTATGGGCCTGGGAACCACATTTTGAGAGCCCTGTTTAATAGTGTAACTCTGAGCGTCTGTCCTGTGGACAATAACCAGTTATCTGTGTTTCCCAGGGGAGGTGGTGAAACATTCTACCGCTTATTGAGAACAGACTCAACTAGCTCCCAGTTGCCCAAGTTTTCCTTTCTTTTCTTTTGTGCTACAGGGCTTGGCCACTTAGCTTACGTTTCTCATATATGCACTTCCATTGCAATTAAAGTTCCTCTTTATTTTCCCCACTAAGCCAGGTTGTTAAAAAGAGTAAGTTCTTTTGTCTTTACTGTGCCCAGATCCTTTCTTTTTATAGGGTTTCAACTAATCATTTTGGAAAAAAGAGAATTACAAAATAAATATGGTTAAGAAATTCCAAGTTTTAAAATTTCTAATTTCAGTCATCTCTGGCCCCAAATTCTGAATTGCCTTTAAAATAGTAGCTGAAAGTGTCAGTGGGTTTGCTTTTGGATTTTATTTTCTATGATGAAGCTCAGCAAGGATAAAATTCCCTTCTGGCCTATTCGTATGGTCTCTTTCTTTTATGAGAATCAAGCAAGAAGAGCAAAGGTGTCTTCTTAGTTTAAATGAAAAATACATATCTTTGAGTACATCTAGGTTCATGCTGGACTTGAAAATTTTTTTGTCTATTTGATATTTTACCTCTGAAAGATAATCAGCCACATTATTCTTTGAAAGGTAAAATGAGTAACTATGACTTTAAAGCCAGACATTTACATTGAATCGTGATGTTTTGTATCATTAGCCATATGACTTTGCCGATGTCAATTTAAGACTGAGTTTTCTCACCTGCAAAGTGGGCATGATGATACGTACCTTTTATAGAGATGTACAGGAGACAACATTAAAACATTTAGCACCAAGTCTTAGAAAGAGGTGGTTCAATGGTTGGCAGCTATTACTGTCAGTCATGATGATATTATTAATGAAAATAGTGAAAGTTTGAAATATTAGAAATACCAAGAGACTTTCTTGTAAATGGACTCCTGGTAAAATTACCAAATCCTAAACTTGGAAGAGCTCTCAGAGCTCTCTATCATTACTTCAGATTTTATTTATCAAGCACTTACTATGTACCAGCTACTCGATACTCTCTGATGTCTGATGCAGAACATTTACGTTGGCAGATTACTCATAGACTCTATTCCCGTGAACCATTTTCAAATAACCTTGAGGGTCAGAAATTTGCTCACTGAATCATTATATATTAACCTAGAAAACAACATGAAGCTCATGTTGTCAGCATATGGCAGTTATCATAAGTAACTTTCTCTAAGAACTCTGAAATAAATTTGTCCTCTGTTTAAATTTAAGTACATATAGTAGAGGAATCGCAGATATGTACACACTCACCTTAAAAATTTAAGTGGTTTCAGGGACTGCAAACTCAGATGTTCCACACATCTAGACAGTTGCAAACAGTTTCAAGGCCTATAACATGGATAAATTTTTGACACCACTTGTCAGAGTTATTATTTCCTTGAGTGTTGGGTGTGAGCCATATTTATAGCAGAGACATAGTCCTTTTTGGTAAACTAGATTTTATTGTCTAGGAGCAGAAATCAAATCCCTGGTGTTGCCATGGATTGAAGTGTGCTCTTCAAGAATAAACATTCAAGTCCTATCTCAGCACCTGTGAATGTGGCCGTATTTGGAAGTAGTATCTTGGCAAGTGCATCAAGTTAATATGTGGTCATATTGAGTTAGGATGGGGCCTAATCCAATTACTGTCATCTTAATAAGAACAGGGAGTTAAGACACAGACAGACACAAGGAGGATGCTCTGCCATTTTGGGGCAGAAAATGGAGCGATGCTTCTACAAACTGAAGGTATGCAAAGGACTGCAACAACCAGAATCTAGGGAGAGGCAGAGAAGGATTCTCCCCTAAACCTTTTAGAAACTGCAGCCCTACTGATACATCAATTTTGACTTTGAGCCTCCAGAACTGTGAGATAAATTTCTGGTGCTTGAAACCATCTAAGTTTGTAATGTCATGGTAGCTCCAGGAAATGAAAATGCTTGGTATTAGGGGGTGGTGTGTTTGCCTTTAGATAATTAAGGAGGAAATGTGTTGCTTACCAATGATGGTATAAAGATTGGTATGAAATCTTGGCACCAACTTTCTTCCTTGTGCTCATAGGATCAAAGTCTACTCGCTTCCTTTTTGGACAGGAAGAAACTGGAGGAGAGAGAAATGGGTTTTAAAATTGGACTGAGACTTGAGATATAAAAGGATGTGAACACTAGAAAACAGAGATGGTGGGGCCATCTTAGAGTTGTGTTTCAAAAGTGAGCACATATTTGCTCAGCTACAGTGGACATTTCCTAGCCTGGAAGCTAGGAGCGGTTCTCAATTTTGGCCAGTGTGATGACAGCAAAACCCAATGGGTGGAAATTCTGAAATCTATTTTAATAAGGATTTTTTTTTTCTTTCATGGTAGTACTGGAGATTGAACTCAGGGCCACTCTATCACTGAGTTATACATCCCAAACCCTTTTACTTATTTTTAAAATTTTGAGATAGGGTCTTGCCCAGGCTGGCCTTAAACATGGGATCCTCTAGCTTTAGCCTCCTAAATAGCAAAGATAATAAGTGTGCGCTACTGTGCCTGGTTTAGTAAGGACATCTTTTGCTATCCATTTTCTCTTCCCACCTTTTGAGTGACAGAGTGAGTATGGTGTAATGTGCAATGGTGGCCTCAGGTGAAAATCCTCAAAGGGGACAGAGGAACAGACTCCGTTATCTGGGTAACCTTGTAGAGCACAGCCACTTTGCCACTACGCTCACTTTTGGACTCTTAAAAGTGTGGACAGAACTTCTGTTTTATTCCTCTAACTGTATCCGGGAGTCTATTTATCACAGCACTTGAACTCATCCCTAAGAGCAGCACCTCATTCTGTAGATGAACTATCTCATCATAGTGGGTCATCTGGAATTCCTTGAGCCCCAGGAACCTCTCCTTGATGACCTTGAACTGGAGAGTCAGGGCAGGTGGACAAAGAGCAACATATATTCACTTAACATATTTTGCCAACTTTTGTATAAAAGAAGAAAGACATCACCTTATAAACTGTTATATAAAAGAAAGAAATCACTTAAAAAACTTATAAGAACACCCTAGCTTCTAATATTAATACTGTTGGCATTTTTAAGGTTTAAAAACCATTGGCTACTTTAATAGATAACTTCCAGTGATTCATTGCTGTGTTACAATTCGTACCCCAATTTAGTGGTTTGAAGCAATAGGAACCATCTTGTTTTTGTCCTCAAGATTCTGGGGATAAACTGAGTCCAGGTAGGTGGTTCTTACCTGGGATCTCCATGTGGCCTGATTGTGGCTGGGGTTACATCACCTCCATGCTCACTCCCTCACCTGTCTAGAGGTGGATACTGGCATTGGGTTGGGACTGTAGCTGGGGATGTTGGCTGGAACATTTTCTGTTGTTTCAGTGAGGTCATTCCTCTTCATGACATAAGCAAGATGACCACACAGAAACTGTATTGCCTTTTATAAACTGTCCTTTGAGGTCATATCATTTAATAGGCCTGATGTGACTCAAGGAGGGGACACATATCTTCTCAGGGAGAAGTGTCCCAATCATGTTGCAATGACAGACCTGGGAGGGGAACCCTTGTTGGAAAGCAGGGTCTCTCACCGTTTGCTATTACACTGTACCTCCTTCCTATGTGCAGAACATGTTTATACCTGCCCCCTTCACCAGATCTTATTCCATTCTGGTGTTGCTCAAAGTCCAGGACATTGTCATTGAACTCAGGCCAATGCAAATGAGGCTGCTTGAATGTGGTCCTTTGGGGGCATCTTCTTGAGTATGCGTCTCTCAATTTGAAAACATGCAAGCTAAAGAAACAAGTTTTCTTCCTCCCATATCCTTAGCATACAATGTGGGAAAGTTCACAAGGGGCAAAATATGGGGCATAGAACACTCAGTGATATAGGGCACACTTCCAGATCCTTCCTAAGGGCTCAGTCCATCTGCCTGGGTGCTGCTTATTGTGTCTTTTGGTTCCACCCTTTAGGTCCTTTGCCTGCTCTGAGTCATTTTTTTCCCCCTAATAAAAAATGAATTTGCAATTCAGTGGTCTTCTCTGTCTTCTTCCTTCCTGTAGAAAGGTAAAGGTTCAAAGTTGTCTTTGTACTTAGTGTTAATTATTTATTTGTCCTTTATAATCCATTTTGGCAGTGATTTGGCCAGAATACAATCCTGCTCAGAATAATGACATGTGTTCATAGATGGACTGTACATATGGTGTTGGTCTCATAAGATTATAATGAAGCTGAAGATTCCTACTGCTTAGTGAAGCAGGTTTTGTAACATTGCAATGTCTGTGGTGATGCTGGTGGACACAAACCTTCTGTGCTGCCAGCAATATAAACATAGAGCACATACAATTATGTAAAGAATACAACACTTGATAATGATAATATAAAACTATGCTACTGGTTCATATATTTACAATAGTATACTTTTTTTTCTTTTGCTATGACAGAATGTACTTCTTTTACTTATAATAAAAAGTTTACTGCCTGTAATCCCAGTGACTAGAAAGGCTGAGGCAGGAGGATTGTAAATTCAAAGCCAGCCTCAGCAATTTAGCAGGGCCTTAAGCAACTTAGTAAGACCTTGTCTCAAAATAAAACATAAAAAGGGCTGGGGATGTGGCTCAGTGGTTTGATTCTTGGTACAACAACAACAACAAAAAGTTTACTGTTTATGTGTTAGAGTCTCTAAACAAGTCAGGATGGCACCTGGCATTTTGCCAGAGAAATGTTAGGGTCTGTAAACAAGTCAAGATGGCACCTGGCAAAATGCCAGAGGGAGTGGTTTATGAAGTAATGCCAGCAAGCCATTAAGTGTGGAGATTCCTTATTGGTTGACTGATGTATCTAGTTTATGTTAATTAAGATAAGCTGTGTGGAATGTATAAATACCCCTCCTGTGCTACAATAAACGGCTCCTTCTCCTGCTGTATCAATCTTCACAAGTTCCTCGGCCCCCTCCCCCCCCCCTTAGTTAGCTACAGCCGGATTGCAACATTTATGTGGTAGTCTCATACACTTTGTATTTATCACATTTTTTGATAAAACCATTTGTCCCTTGTGCTTGATTTAATCTCATGTGGTTTCATTCAACATGACCCTAGGGGAAATAGGCTATGCCATCTATGTTTGTGTAAGAACACTCGGTGATGTTTGCACAACAATGAAATGACCTAACAATAACTTGCCTAACAAGGCAATTCTTAGACCATATCTCCATAGTTAAGTAACATACAACTGTAATTTTTTTTGAGATTCATTTCTAATGTATACATTATAAATATACACAATGGCAGGATTCATTATATGTGAATGCCTATAACATAATTTGATCACCCTCCTTCCCTAGTACATTCCCTTTTCCTCTCCTCCTCTCTCCATCTGCTTGCTCTACCCGACTGATCTGCCTTACATTATCATTATTATTTTTTAGTGATGGATTATGTGTAGGTATGTATGTGTATGTGTGTGTATGTGTGTCCACATGTGCAGGACTTATTGTGTTATATAATGGACATTCCATAATTTGGTAGATTTTGTTGCCCAATACTTCCCCCAAGCATTCTTCTTCCCTCTCTTTTGATCTTCTTCCTGTATTGGTCTCCCCCTTATGTTTTTGAATTTTCTTAAAAAACAGTGTACATGTGCATTTAAATGTATCACTTTTTAATCTTTTAGACACAGGCCCCCTCCTGTTCCTTCAGTTTAAATTCTTTTCTACCTTGGGCTCAGTATGAGACTGTTGGAACACCACATCCTGAAGAATCTTGCAGCTTAGCTGTTTAACTGAGATGATCTGAAAAGCACACCCCTAAGTCCCCTGAAAGAGCTTCAATGTGATTGATGGGTTCTGTGGGTACCACTTTAGATCTTTTTAAAATCTTGAAGAGTTCTGCAGTCATGCCCTCAGTTTTATTTTTAGACCATGTTTTTCTAATAGTGCATTTGCTTTTCTCTCTTTCTAGAAACTATTTTTTAATTTCAGAATCCTTTGTTTAAAGACAAATGGGGATGAGAAATAGTTTGATTTTTCAAATCCAACAAGTTGTGGGTCCTCATATTTACCAGTCTATTTTTAATTTATCTTTTTCTTTTCATTTTTTGGTCATAAACAGTGAGAAGCCAGGTGACAGTTTCGTAGTCTGCCTGACATCTCCTTAGCTAGATCTTGGAGATCATTAGGTGCACTTTCCATTTTCCACATTACTGCAGGCAGCAGTGTTGCCAAGCTTTAGGTGTCTCCTCACCTTGCACACCTTTCCCTCCTGCCTCCCTTCACACGCTTGAGCCCCAGTTGACAGCCTCCTCCAGGCACTCTCAGCATCCACTAAAACTTTGATGGAGGCTTTATAGTTTTTATTAACAGCCTCCTCATTTTTTTTTCTACTTTCCGTTTACCACCTGGTACCAAAGACAATGCCACAAGTCTTAGGGATTTGTTGTATCAGCTCTCCACTTGAAGGTTCCAGAATCTTTCTTAATTATCTACTATTATGAAACAAATCACACCAAGGTATAATGGCTAAAAACGTCAGTCATCAACTTTTTATCATGTTTTATGGTACTGGTGTCGACTTGGCTCACCTAAACTGGTACCACTTGAGTTCAGTCCTGTGGCACCCATAGCACTCTTGGGACTTCAGCTTCAACTGTTGGCTGGAGCACCTACTAGCCACGGCCGTTTTGTCCTTGTGTGGTCCCTCAACTTTTTCACGGCACAATGAGTTCCAAAAGTGACCTCAATGGTCCTCGGGGGAAGCTCTCTTGCTTTCTATTATGTAGCCTCTAAAGTCACATAATGCCACTTTTGACTTAGTCACAGGCCCACCCAGATTTAAGAAAAGGGAATATGTACATCCCATTTCTAGATGGAAGAAAAGTCACATGGTCAGAATAAAACATAGGACGGGAAATTCTTTTTATTTGTTCCAATTATTTATACGTGACAGCAAAATGCATTTCAACTCATTGTACACAAATGGAGCCCAGCTTTTCATTTCTCTGGTTATACACAATGCCGAGTCACACCATTCATGTAATCACACACGTACATAGGGTAATAATGTCCATCTCATTTAGGATGGGAAATATTTTAATGGCCATGTTGGAAAATACAACAAGCTGAATCAAGGAGGGCTTGATGTATACCGGTAAGTGCATGATCTCCTCCATGCACGTGTTGGTTTTGCTACTCCATTTATTATCACAACCACCCTATCATCTCCCACTATTCAAATCTACTCATGACTAAAGAGTCAGTTCAAATGCCACTACTCCATAATGCTTTTCTAGGTCTTCCAGTGAGATTTGCTTTTTCTCTCTCTGACTCACAGTACATTTCTCTCTTCTCTTACAAAGTTTACTGTACAAGACTTAGCATTAGTGTGTATGTTAACCTGACTTATCAACCCCTTCAGCTTTAGGTGCCATGAGGGTAGAAGCCTTGGATTAGTTTGCTTTGCTTCTCTGGAAGATCCTTATCTTTGATTTGTCTTTTTAAAATTATTAAATTTGTTTAGACATGTTTCTTAAATGAGTGGGGTTGAGTATTGAGTTAGAAATTCTTCAAATAGTTCAGTGATAAGTTAGGATGAATATTGCCTTTGCTTTAAAGTATCATAAAGATCATTATTTTCCCTTTATGTGCCATTCATAAAAAGTTTTCACAAGACCAGACACATGAAGCTGTTTTAACTTTATTTAAAATACTTTAATTCAAATTAATGATTGATATAGCTAAGAATATTGAATATGATGAAACAACAAAATTTCTCCAGATATTTTCCTGATCTATAATTTTAACCAATGACTTTAAGTGACTTTTGTTTTTATTACTAGCTAAGCACTTCTAATGGATTATAAGTAACTTTTGCTATTGGATCAGATACATTATTTCAACTGAGTGTGGATGTTTTTGTAATTATTAGATTGATTAAATTATTATGTTTGAGGCACTCTATTTTTACTTTTATGCTCAGCCAAGGCCAAAACATAAACATGTGCAAAATCAGATTTCAACCAAATGAAAGTATATGAAGCCTATACCTTTGAAAATAAAATTTATTTAAGGATGTAGTAAGCCAGGTGTAGTGGTGTACACCTGTAGTCCCAGCTACTTGGGAAGTTGAGGCAGGAGGATCACTTGAGTCAAGGAGTTTGAGGCCAATCTGGACAATATAAGCAAGACTTGGTTTGGGGGGGGGGAAAGAAAAGAAAGAAAGAAAAAAAACGAAAAACAGTTGGCCTTCAAGATGGGCCTCAAAGATCCTTACCTTTGATTTTCAAGGTTTTACATAGTCCCTTTCCTCACTGTACTAGGGTTGGCTTATGTGACAATTGGAATATGGCTGATGTGATGGTGTGTGACTTTGGAGGCCAGGCCAAAAAAGGCAGTACAGGGACTCTTCTGCTTTGCTGTCTTCAATCACTTTGGGGGAGTTCAGGGGCAATGTCCTATGGGTGTTTATAGGGATCCAACTTGACATGACTGCAGTTGTCTCATTTGTAACTGCCATCTTACCCACCAGATAACCCTGGCAAGCATTCCGAATATTATAGGATAAACAAAGTTGTTTAAATAGCCAGCCAACCATTTCAGTCAGCCACCAACATCCAGACTGTTTCTTTACCAGTATTTGACATATTAACCATATTTATTTATTTACTTATTTTTGGGAAATCCCAGGACATTGTAGTTGGCTGCAGATAACCTTTGTCTATGGAAGCATATAATCCTCTTCCTCTTCTTCCAAGTGCAAAGATTCTACTATCTTGCTGCTACCCAAGATAGGACTTCTGTTTGCAAGTCACTAAAATGTGTACTCTGGGCAGTCATGACTTTGAGTACCTCTTTATTTGGTCTCTTGGCTTCTCCCGCCTTTGGTGAACAATTTTTTGTACCCTGAATTTTTCTGACATAAGATGCAAGAATCTTCTGGGGAGTTCCACACAAAAAGGACTGAGACTTCTTGCCAAAATGGTCAGAAACAACTTATCAATCACATGACTGAGTCATCTTGGAAGCTGATCTTGTAGCCACAATCAAATCTTCAGGTGACCTTAGTCCTGGCACCTAATATGTGATGTCCTTAGAAATCTGATCCACAGCTGCCCAGCCAAGTCGCTCCTGAATTCCTGATCCCTAGAAACCATGAGATAATAAGTCATTATTGTTGTTTTAAGTCTCTAAATTTTGGGGTAGCTTGTTACATAGCAATAGATAACTCATACAAAGAGATGTTTTCTAAATTCACAAAATTTAAATAAGGCAAATAACTATGATAAAAGTGAAGATACCATAAAAATTTCTTTAATTAGCTAACTATAAAGCTCACAGCACAGATATTTTCCCAGTAAGTAGTATAGTTGTCAAGAACTAAGTAGGAAATGTGTTGGACATAGATTTGGCAAGGAAATTATTGGTTTTTACTGTATGATGACTTGAAGATGGGTACCATACTGTACATATGTTCAACTGTGACAGCTAAAGTTATTTCTTCACTATAAATTTTTGCAACAGGTTCCACCTATATACATTAAGCATATAACTCTATTGACAAAATCCCCCTTATATCCTTTTGTAGATGAAAATATACCTGTGAAAAATCACCTTATTATTTTTTGAAAATTTAGTTTCAGTATAAATGATGCATGGGTCATGTGACATTGCTGGATGCTTCTCCATATGGGGAGCTGAGCCTGCACACACGCAGTAACACATGCATCACCACATACTTACTAATGAAGCAAGGTAAAGAAATAGAAAAGCTTTTCATTCCCTCAACACGCAGCTGGTGTGTGATGCCAGATGTAAAATCATTGATGTTCTTGCCAAGTTCTCTGGATCATGTCATGATTTATTTAAACTCAGACAATCAAGAATAGTTTGATTTTTGAAACAGTTAAATTCAAGGAGACTGATGGGTATGTGATTAAGAATATATCTTCTATCTTAATTTCTTCAAAGATAATTGTGGTTTTTCCTCTGACGAGTTAGTGGCTCCACTTTCTAATCCCTCAGCTCCTACAGAATTACTATATAATGAGGCACATAAATTCACTAGAGCTGTAATTGAAAAAAAAATAACACATAAGTATGTTGTTTTGAAACAAATGTTACAGATCCCTATTTAAAATTGATAGTGGATGACATGTCTTCTTTTAATAGTCTCAAGCATTTCCTTGGGTACTTTGTAACTCATGATATTGGAATTGATTATAATAGATATCAGGCTTTAAGATGTCTTCCTGATGAAATGTGAGGTTGGGGTAATATGTGGCCACCATCTGCAGCATCAGGATGCAGAAGCCCTACAGGAGATTACAAGGATTGAATCCCTCTACCCCTCTGACAGAGGAATCTTTTTATTTGGCAGTAGGAAGAACAGAGGTCATTCTTTGTGACTTGTCATCATCAGAGGCAGCTATAAGCTGGAATCATTCGAACAGGGAACTATTAATGAGTTTCTGCCATGTGCCATGCACTTGTGTATCTTACTCAACTTTCAGAAAAATCTATGCTTGAGCAGCACAATTTCCCTTTCCTCTCACCCATGGCAAACTTTTTAAAAAATAGTGGTATAAAATAGATAACTCAAAATGTATCATTGCAACTATCTTTAAACACACAGCCCAGTGGTGTTAAGTACACTGACACTATGATGCAACCATCACCACTGTCCATCTCCAAAACTGCAGAGGTGTGTACATCAAGGAGCCTTCATCTTTCAAGGATGAGTCATTTAGGAATGAACAGACTCATACAGGATATACAGATTAAGAGATTAAAAACCCTACTGTCAAGTGCAGCTTGGAAGTTTGCTGTCTGGTTTTGATTTCTTTAACATATGAATGGAGGGGACCCCAATTCAGCCCACAACAGGGTGTTAAAGATTAAAAGTGTTGGGGCAGAGTTGCCACCAATTGTTCTGGTTGTACATTGCACAGGTTCTGAGATTATTATTCACACTCATAGGTTGTCATCCAACAAATCTAGAATATCTCCTTTGTGCCAAGAGCCCTGCAGGTATTTGGCAGGTATGTGATAAAGGGTAAAGTCACAGCCATTCTTGCAGCTGCCTTCAAGCAGTAATTAGAGTATACCTCATCATCTTCTCCCCAGCTCAAGGGAAGGGAGTTGGAAGGGATATCCTAAAATCCGTAAGTCTTAAGTGCAACTTTTTATTGGATGTTTGTCTATACACTCTACTTCATAAATAGGTAGAATCTCACTGAATTCTTACAATGACCCCAAGATGTAGGTAGGTATATTTATCATTTCTATTTTCTAAGTGAGGAATCTTAGGTAGGCAGGTGTTAAGTAAAACCTATGGCCACAGAGTGGAAGAGCTGGATTGAAGCCCAGGTCAGCTGATTCCAGGAGCGCCACGTTCCCTACCCCATGCTTGCCTCTGTTGTGCTGCTTTGCAGGTGTGGACACAGGATCTCCATGGAGCGCCTTGCAAGTCCATCATCTGAAATAAATTACTCCTCAAGGGAGGCTTGGGCAGAGGAAGTGTCAGGAGAGAGGCCAGTAGTGTTCCTCCAGGGGTGCTCCTTTTATTTGGAAGGGAATATTAGATGAGGGGAAAGTATTTCCTACCATGAAAATACACTGGCTAGCCCAAATGCTCTTTTGTAAGTCACAAAAAGGCAATCATACCTCCAGACTTTCTCCAGGAGAATTTGCATTAAAAATACAAGCATTTATGACAATTATGATGTGAATGATAATCTCAGAACCTGTGCAATGTATAACCAGAAACAATTGGTGGCAACTCTGCCTCAACACTTTAAATTTTTAACACCCTATTGTGAGCTGAATTGGGTTCCCCTTCATTCATACGTTAAAGTGCCAATCCCAAGAACCTCAGGAATAACCATCATTTGAAATAAATCTTAAAAAGTGATTATATTAGAAAAGAAGCGACAAAGGTAGGACCATAACCCAATATGACGGGGGTTCTTATGAGAAGAGGAAGAGACATGAGAGCACATGTGCAGAATGGTGACCATGTACCATGTGAAGGGCCAGTAGTGAGTTGGCTATCTGCAGGTCCAAGTAGAGGACCTAGAGGGAATCAATCTTGCTGGCACCTTGGTCTTGAGCCATTTTTTATGGCTGTCCTAGTAAATGAATACAGACTCCTAACATTTTCACCTCACTTGAGTAAAGAATGGGTGTGAATATGCCATGATGGTACTTCACAAGGGAAAACATGCACACACACACACATACACACACACGCACACACTCAATATAGAGAACTCTTAGCATCTTAGAGGTTGGTGCTTCTAATTCCACACGCTCTATTCTTTACACAGCATTGTGCTACCTCTCCTTTGTTGCATTGCTTATGTTATAATTATATATTTATTGTATAATTATTTGAATAGCTCTTTCCAATTATGTTATGTGTTTCATGAGAAGAGACCTTCCTTGTGTTCTCAGTACTTACATAGTGAATGGCATGTAGTGAGTGTATTGAGTGAATGAAGGAAGGATCTCTGAACTTATTTTACTTACTTATTTATTTTTTTGTACTGGGAATTGAACCTACGGGCACTTCCCATTGAGCTACATATCCAGCCATATTTTTATTTTTTTATTTCTTACATACATTTATTTTTAATTTTGAGACAGGATCTTGCTAAATTGCTTAGAGCTTTGCTAAGCTACTGAGGCTGGTCTTGAATTTGTAATCCTCCTGCCTCAGCATCCTGAGTTGCTGAGATTACAGATGTGCACCACTGTGCTTGGTTCTGAACTTGTTAATATCTTCAATCAGATTATTATCTGATTGACCTTGATATATATATCTAAGAGAAATGAAAATAAAATCACCATAGAGACTGATAATTTTTCTGGTTAAAATGATTGAAATGTATACTCAGAAGTAAAACATTACTTCATTAGGGCATTTTGCTTAGGAGATTTATTTTTATTTGATGACACAAAATCCTGAGGTCTGAACCATTTTCTGTCATTAAAAGTCCCATGACTTTTCTTCACACATCAGGTTCAATATGCCAGCCAAATTCTAGTAATTACATGTTTCCTTCTTATAATTCCCAAAGAGTGTGAATTAGAAAGATAACTCTTTTCTCTCCCCCGTTGGTCATTATGGACATTTATTGAAACTATCAGTGTGTACAGCAGCTGGTGGAAAATAGCAACTTGGGCCACAGCCATAGTTTTGTTCTTTTGCTCAACAAAACCCCACAAGTTAAAGAATTAAATGATTTAGTGAAGTTTGAACTCAAAGGTGGATAAACTAAATTGTTGATAGTTAAAATGATTATAAACAAGAGAAGAAAATTTGAAATTCCTGTACACTAACTTTAACTGGTCTTTTCAAACTTCTGTTTATTCATATCAAAGAGTAAGAATTTCATGTTAATTATATTGTTAAGTTTAATTATTACCCAACCCTGTAAGATTGCACAATTATGGCCCCACATTTTTAGATGAAGTACTTATGGCTGAATGAGCTTAAGCAATGTGCTCAAGGTGACCCAGCTAATCACTGGAGTTCAGGCTTTTCTTTCCTTTTGTTCTAGTTACTGAAATATTACTTGTTTATTATAGATAGTATATAAAATAGACAGAGGATTAAAACCAAAAAGTCAACAATTACCTCCATTGTCAGAAATAACCATGAAGAACATTTTGATGAATGGCTTTCTATTGTTTATTTTTTATGATTATGTATTTTGTAAAATGTTGTAAGTATACCATATATAGTATTTTGCAATCTGTTTCTTAAAAATGCTGATTTTATTTCACTGAAGAGATTTCTATAGTATCATTTTTAGTCATTATGTATTGTTCCAACTTGTTAATAAATTATACTTAACCAATCTCTTATCTTTGGACATTTAGTTTATAGTTACTTTGCTATTAAAAATAATTTGACTAGATTCTTATAAACAAATATTTTTTTTACACCCATGTCAATTTAGTTCAGCTCTGTTTATGGAAATAGAATTAGCTATTTAAAGGTACAAAATTTTTTTCATATTAGTTATAATTTTAAATAGAACATATTTTCAAAAAACTTCAGTTGGCAATTCACATTGTCCATGTATAAATCCTATAGAGAAAATAATTTTCTTTGAATTAATGAATTTCTTGTCTCTTTATCTAATGTTGTTTTAAAGGCTATTTAGACACTCAGGAATTTTGTTTAGAATGTTTGATGAAGTGTGAAGAGAGTAAAGGCACTGTGGGATGACAAAATATACAAATGTCTCAACTCAGTTTAAACCTCCCTTTATCTTTCCCTTCCTTCCTTCTTTCCTCCTTCCCTTCCTTCCTTCCTTCCTTCCTTCCTTCCTTCCTTCCTTCCTTCCTTCCTTCCTTCCTTTCTTCCTCTTTCCTTCCTTCCTTCCTCCTTCCTTCCTTCCTTCCTTCCTTTCTCCCTCCCTCCCTCCCTCCTTCCCTCCCTCCCTCCCTCCCTCCCTCCCTCCCTCCCTCCCTCCCTCCCTCCCTTCCTTCCTTCCTTCCTTCCTTCCTTCCTTCCTTCCTTCCTTCCTTCCTTCCTTCCTTCCACTAAAATGTGCCAGTTTACCAGCACACCATTGTGGACTTTTTCTACACATGTCTGTGAAAGGAGGCAGGCAGACAGCTTTCAGAGAAGAGTCCCCATGTTCAGGATGATTCACTGTTTAGAATTTACCATGGTCATTATTAAAACTGTGGACCTATGATAATCAAGTGGAGCACAGAAATAACTCTGAAAGCTAGATATTTCACTATTTTGATCTTCATTGAAAGGTCTCACCTCACCTGTGCCATGCAATTAATATGTAAATTAATAGAAAACACTATGAATGGTTAAAAAATAACAAAGTTGGCTTATAGAAGAAAGCACAGAAAGCCTAACTAGATTCTGTTTTTTTGTTTTTAATGAAAATGTATTGTTAGAAAGATGGTTTTGGATAAAAAGAAAGCCACAAGTGATTTATTCTTTAAGCTATCCATGACTAGGTCACCTGAGCTGAATTCCTCTAGCACTTAGAGGCCATAATATGACAGTTCAAACATTTTTATTTTCAGTGCTGGAATCAAACTCAGGGCCTCAAGCGACAGTTCCAGCCTTAGAATGAAATCCAGCAATTTACATTGCCTACGATACTTGAGTGAGAAATATTCCACAACAGACAATAACACACAGGTTCTAAGTGCTTCCTTAGGATGTTCTGAGTGCATCCTTAAAGTTACAGAAATTTTTCCTTAACCAGAGACATGTGATTATGAAGCTGTATTTTACTATTACTGCCAACATTTCTTTTCTTTTTTTTTGAGGGGCTACTAAATGAATTTCATATATTCTCCAGAAATAACCTTGCTTTTCTTCCTCTTAATCTTGGTAAGTCACTCCCTGTTTGACTTTCCATTTAAAAACTGTCTTTTATATTCCTTACTTTTCAAAATGTCTGATCTCTCATAAGTCACGTGCAGATTTGGGGATAAGAAAAGTTATGTTTTTATCTATGTTTATGTTTACTTAATCTGTATTAAAAGCTTCCTAATAATGGACATTGTGTTCCCTGAGAACTGGTAGGAGGGTAACACTGACTTACTCAATACAGGACTTCCAAGGCACAGGTGATTCCACACAGACAGAAAGTAGTCATGAACAAGCAAGAGGCAGCTAGAGCACAGGTGGACAAAGAAGAGGTTCCTTTCTAACATAAGTTAGGGAAAAATATATATTTTTTGTATTAATTTCCTTCTACCTGCTGTTGTACAATCTTAAAGTACAAGTTATTTGAACTTTTGTGAACAACAACAGAAAAGTTTTATTGCAAACAAAAATGCTTACTGAAAGGAAATGCATTTGTTTAATTTTGTTCATTTTTGATAGTATAATATAGTAAATATTTGAGAATTATTTCATATTTAGAATGCAAATAAGTTTTAGTAGAAAAAATTAACTGAAATATTATTCTGCTTGACTTATTTGAACTAATATGACCTTTAAAATATAACATTAACTTCAAATATGTAAATATGTTTATTACTATTATTGAAAATGAATTTAGTATTATAACTAAATATCAATTTATTATTATTACTGTGATTGGACACCAATTGTTTTGCCAGGTTGCGGTGCATAGTTTTCTAAATTTTTTTTTTTTTAAGAAAGATGGCTTTGTGTGGGATTTATCTCAACATCTCAGACTATGAATTATATTGTAATACATTTTCCCATGAAAACCCATGGGGTTATAGTTTAAAAAGCATTTAAAATTCATATCTTTAAAAAATTATTTTTCCCTTTCCACATTTTAAAAAAATTTTTAGTTGTAGATGGACATAATACCTTTGTTTTATTTATTTATTTTTATGTGGTGCCAAAGATCATACCCAGTGCCTCACAAGTGCTAGAAGAGTGCTCTACAACTGAGCCACAATCCCCAGATACTCCACATTTTTATTGGTGCATTATAGTTGTACATTGTCGCAAGCAGTGTTATTAATAATTACTTGGAGGCAGATTGTTTTTAAATGCAAGCATATATTATATCACACCGATTACCAAATAAAAATAATTAATGCAAAAAGTGTGGGGTGTGCAGGAGCACTCCAACTAGCATTCAATGCACACTAATTAAACACTATAAGCAAATCACAGAATCCTAGGGCAACCATAAGCCTCAGAATCCGATGCCATGCAACTTCCCTTAGCCAAAGAGCATATGTTGTCCTTGTCTGGTGGTTCTCTCCAGCTGATAGCTGGACATCAGGAAATGGTGGAGTCACTCCAGGGACAGACAGCAAGGCGGCCAGTTTCACTGATGTCCTTGGAGCAAAACCTCCTCTATGTGGCAGGACAAGCAATTTAAATACAGTTCCAAGTTGGTGGTGTGTGTTGGTGATTGGTTACACCCAGTGAAAGTCATTGTCCATTGGTTATGTCCAGAGAGTGATGTAATTGCAACTGGGTATGTTCTTTGCACATGTCCATAGAGCTGTGCTCCCTATCAAATTGTAGACAATCATTGCTAAGCATGTCTATGGCTAGTGCCCATTACAGCTCTTTATGAATTGCAAGCAGACATGACTAAGCAATTCAATGGCTGCTGTTTTTTATGGCCAGCAACTTAGTAATCCCAGTATGTCCCAGCATGTCTATGGCAGATGCTCCTTACATACATAATGGTGGTAAAATGCATATTCTTGGGGCTCAGGCCAGACCTCTTGTATCTGACTATTTAAAAGCATCACAGGTGATTCTGTCTGACCCCAAATCTTGAAAATGGCTGCCTTTAAAGTGATGTATCTGGAACAGTCTTTTTGTTTTCTGCATTTATCCACATGAAATAGTTGCTGAGCACTGGTCTGTGATTATGAGACACTGTGCCTGGCTCTGAGAGGCATAAGAGGACAAACATGGCAGGGCCTTGCCTCTAAGGCATAGGATCTTGTAGGGAAAGTAAAATCCTTGAATACAAACGATGGCTACAATGCAAAGCAATATATTTGATGATAAATGAAAACTGTGAGAGAGTAGGAAACACTTCTAGTGGGGGAGTCTTTGTGAAGATGCAGTGGAACTTAAAGAAGCAGAGGACATGCGAGCTAAAATTGTGTGTGTGTGTGTGTGTGTGTGTGTGTGTGTGTGTGTACATAGGAGAGATGGCTGGAATTTCCAGAAAGTGGAGATTGTACTACAGAAAAAGGAAATGGCTGGAGTTAGGGCAGTGAACTATGGTCAGAGGAAGATCACAGTTAGCTTGGCTCATGCCCAGGGAAATAGGAGAAGGTAAGATTGAAAGACATTTTGGACTGTCTTTCTGAAGCAGTTTGGACTACCTTTGTTCGACAGACAAGGGGGAATCACAGAATTTCTTTTTTGAGAAGGATTGACATAATCAAGGCAGAACTCAAAGTGAAAACTACCTTATAGATGGATTGTTTGGAAGAATCATGAGGCTATATGGTCAGGGAGCCAAATATGAGATCAAAGCCAAATTAGAGATGAAGCAAGAGGAAAAGAAAGCAGCAGAGAGTTGCAAAAAAGTGCTGAAGGGAAAAAAAAAGAGAAAAGATTCCACTTGGTGTTTAATTAGATATGGTGGGGGTGGGTGAGGAATAAAGCAAGATGACTCATGGCTGGAGCTGCCGAGAACAAGTGTACCCTTAACAAACAAGGAAGTCAGCATAAACCAGCTCTTGGGGAAGTTTAATTTTAGAATTTTCAGTTTGAGGTGCTGCCAGGGTATCCAAACTTAACCCCTTTATTGAGCCTTTGTTGCAGGAGCTAAGAGGCTTGTCCATTCCATTATCAGAAAGAGTCCTGCTGTTAACCCATCACTGACCTGAGTTTCCCCAGTGGGTTCCTCCCCTCCACCACAGTTCTGTTTCCTTTGTGGATGGGCAGCATCAGGGCGTTTTTGTAGATTTTTTAGATTTGACACTGAAGAATCTGAAAGACAAGTAAACATTTTCCTTGCTAATATAAATTACTTCTCACATAAAAATATCGATGTGTCATTAGGTTCTCTTCACTAGGTCTCAGCAAAGATAGCTTCCAGACCAGCCATGAAGCTGTGGAGAGAGGACAGAGGAGTCACGGGGAAAGAATGTCCTATCCCTGTCTTACCACCCCATACAATTTTATAGGTATGTAGGTGAACTGAAGCCCTGGACAGAAGCCAGGATTTGAAAGATGGAGGGTCAATCTGGACTTGTCAGCTTGGAAGTGAGTGGGAAAGCAGATTTTCTGAGCGTATGCTGAATCAAGTTCTGTTTTACAATTCACATTTTGTTAGTGGCTGGCTGTGTCTTCCAAAATAGATCCTACTGTACTGGGGCCGAGTGAGTCATTCCATGTTGTTTTCTTCCTCAGTTCTACTCTGTATTTGTTCCTATCAACATCCTTCTTTCTCTAGCCATTTCACCAATGATCCTAAGTGTTTCTTCCATTTCCACTGAGATCAGTGTAGATGGAAACCACCATCCCATCCATCAGGTTTATGGAGTACTTTGGGTGTGCAGAGTGTCATTCTAGGGGTTCCAGTCATATGGGAGTGATCAAATTAGATAAAATAGAGGCCTAACTTTATATGACAATTCACAAAATGGTTATTGAGAGGCCACCGAGTCTACACATGGGAGAGATTATTAGGTTGGGTATTGCCTGCTTATTGATAATGGAACCTGAGTCCTTATGTGTTTTTGCGATAATATAAATACATGTTCAATATTTCTTATGATGTAGGGTCTGAGGATTGTTTTCCACTACTTTCTATGCCCTTGTAAGCAGAATCCTTATTATTGTGCTTGTGTCACTCTTTCTATATGATTTCTCTGTATCTGCCACCTCCTCTATATTGGTTTGTCTGTTGGCCAATTAAGGAGAAAATTCCATCCTTTCACTTGTCTTATTTTCAATAATATAGAAATAAAGTATATATCATATTCAGTTATGAATCACTAGTTAAGTGAAAATGATAAATAATTGTCTTGCTATATACATCAGACTACTATGCAAATGGCAGAAATATTTTTTTGCATTAAATCGAGGGCAAGAGGAAATAGTGCCCTAATTCAGCAAGAGATATTTTTGTTTTGCATAACGAAGACATTTCTAATTTAGGGAATGGTGGTAGGTCTGGAATTAGGGAAGAGGTCAGCAAAAGACTAATGTAATGTATTTTCTCCTTTTCTGTAGAGTTCTATGAATAGATCAGAGCTGGGTACAGGTGAGACTGATTGAGGCAAATATCCTTACAGAACCTCACCCGCTTTCCTCACCAGCACAAGTACAGCCTTCTTGCTTGCTCCCCCAACACTGACTCCTTTGGAAGCTCCTGCTTTGACCCCTGCCTTTGCGGTTTCCTTTGGTGGTTCCAATGGTATATGCAGCAGAACCAGCTGGGGACACATCTTTGTGTAGTGTTTCCTCTTTGTCATCTCTATTCTAAACTACTGTCTCTGGTTAAAGCTTTGTTCTAATTAGAGCAAAGGCTAAGCAAGGTGAACTTTAGTCTAGGAACTTTTCAGCTCCATACTTTTAGGAGTTAGAGAAGAGTTTATCAAGAAATTTTCTCATGATTACTTTTTAAAATTCTGTGTTGCAGGATCCACCTAGTTAATTGATTACTCATTATTACTGTCATGATTGCAGACAAGGTACTTATAATATCAAAGCTTATTTTCCTACCACAACGTGGGTCTAGGGGCTGGGGTTGTGGCTCAGTGGTAGAGTGCTTGCCTACCATTATGTGAGGCACTGGGTACAATTCTCAGTACCACATTGAAAAATAAATAAAATAAAATTATTATGTTCAACTACAACTAAAAATATTTTAAAAAGTGGGTCTAACAATACTCAACTTATAGGTTTGTTCTAATGATTCAATGAGATAATGCTGGTGCCCAGAAGACCTATTTGATGAAAAAGATCAGTTCAGTTTGCTCCCAGTATTGAAATGTGGTAACTTCACTGGTAATCCTGAATTTCAGAGTTTTGAGGATGGCTTAAATAGTTTTATACTAACTTATAATGGCAACTGTTAGCTGAGTGCTTACAATATTTAAGGCACTATGTTAAGCACATAACATTAATCTTCACTACAGCCTCAGGAGGTAAGTTCTATCATGTCCATTTTATACAGCTTGAATAGAGAAGTATCTTGCCTAGTAACAGCTTGTTCTGTCTGCCTGACACTAAGGTCTGCATAGTTAACTATTATACTGCCTCCCTGTGAGCATCTTCTGAAAACAGGTGTCATGTTTACATGACATACATAATTATGTCATGTAAATTACAATACATAAGCTTTAGTGATTCTTCTATGATAACTGGGAAGTTGACTGTTAGTGGAAAATGTTGCATTTGGGATGGAACAAAATCACAAGTATATACTTGGGATTTTATGATGGGGTTTATCATGGATCAGGAATATCCAGGGACTATTTCTCTTCCTTTATAGAATATTTTCATAACTATGGGCTCTGTAATCATATTCCTGGTATTTGCATCCCAGCTCTGCCACTTAGAATCCCTGTAACCTCGGACAAGTTCAATTTTCTGAACCTCAGTCTCCTCTTCCATAAAGTATGATAATAATATTAGCCACCTCATAGAGCTGTTATGGGGATGGAATTAATACATGCAGATTCCTTAAAATCATGACTGATACTTGGAAAGTGCTGGAAGATAGAAGTGTTTCTATGTGATTCACTTTCTATGTATTTTCAGGTTGTCTCTATGTGTGCAAGGTTGTACTTTTGCTTATCAATGCATAGATTTACTTAGCAATGTTGCGATGCTTGTCCATAGGATCAGAGTCTAGTTTTGAAGTGTTTTAGTAGATTATAATAAAAGAAAGCTGATTCTTACTCTCAAATTTCTTCCATGTTTAAAAGCAATTACTGCTTAAGAATTAATAGGATTAATTATATTTTAAATGTTTAATTCTAACTTTGTATTTGTGAAATTGAAACCCGTTAAGAATCAATGTTAATAAAAGCTAAATATATCCAATGACCCAATTGGGTTTAATTTTAGTAGCAATTTCAAATTAGTAGTAAAAGTGAATTAAAAATGTGTAGCTGTGTGGAATCTTCTATCCTTTTTTTTTATGCATGCACATGACTGAAGCACATGGTTCGACATTCTAGCTTTTGTGCCTAGCTCAAAAAGGGGTTAATAAAGTAACGTTATGTAAAGTGCACTGAACTCCTCAAGAGAGAAGTGTTATATTAATACCTGCCTCACCGTGATGTTCTCAGACTTAATGATAGAAAGTTTGTAAATTGCCTTGGTAGTCCCAGTCACATCCTGATGAAGCATCATTTTGCTTTATTGCAGAGAGCTCCAAGTTACACAGAATGCAAGTTAAGGGGGAAATCATATCCCAGTCTTTATTTTACAATCAGAAGTACATAAAATGAAGAGAAAACATTTTGTTCCAGTTGTGAGTGGTAGACTTGATCATTTTTATGTTTCTCTATTATTTTGGGGAGAAGGTGGAATTTATAATGCAGTTTAATTGAACACTCATCACTAAAGTACATAATGGCAGAAACTGTGGTCATGGTACAAAGAGATCTTTAAGGACACTAGTATTCAAATATTTAAAAATTAAATTCCAGTTTTAAAAGAGTCAAGCTCCTTTTTATATGATTACTATTAAATTTGGCATTTTTGAGACATGTCTTAAATCGATAACCTGTAATACTTACAAACATCAGTAGGGAGAATAGTATTGTAAACACATATTCTTGCTGTAGGGTACATTTTAAATGTCTAAACACTAATCAATATAGCAAAATTAAGTATTGACTAAAATAGCTTTATAATAAGTAATTATTGGTTTGCTCTTTTGGAAATTAGACATTTTCACTTTGGGAATAAAGAGTAAATTTACTGTCATGAAATTAAAGTGTTTTTGACCTTTTTGTACAACTTTCCTCTCTCTATGAAATGATTAGGTTTAAATATGATTGCACAGCTGTATTATGTTGCAAGCATCAATTTTTAATTATTATAAGGTCAATGTTAGAACAAATGTGATTAGTACAGTACCTCAGTGCATTTATTTACTTTCCACTGGAAAACCACCCTGTGTTTACCCAAACCAACCCAATTTCTCTCTGCTGATATGGCTAATTAGACTTAGGCCAAATCCTTTGTCTCTCGGTGTTCACCCTATGTATGTTATTTTGTTGATTCTTTCAGTTTTTTAAAATATAAATTGCTTAACTTATCTCTTCTCTTCACAGAGGGACATTTATTTTCTGCTGTATCTGTGTATACCTATCTCTTTGTGTGCACAGATAGGAATAGCTCTGTAATCCTTCTGCCTTGCAGAACATGGGCATTTTTCCACACAGTATCACTGAAGACTGATGCGTATGAAATCCATCTACAGGGAAAAGAAGTCACCTTTCTACATATAGATTTCTATGATTCTTTGTTTACAGAGATTCCCACTGGTCCTTATTTTTCCCCACTGCTCTATATGACTTTGGACTTGGTATTTTTAATTTAAAAGACACTGCATATAAAATAATAGAATTATACATTATCTTTATATTATTTATTAAAATTATTAAGATTTTCATCATGAATAGTAATCCAGATTTTAAAGCAACAGTGGTTTTGTAATTCTAAGGTAGGTCTTCAGATTTCATTTTCTATTGATATGTTATTTGCTTTTTTACAGAAGCAATCGTATTAGATTTAAAATTTTGTTGTATTTAGTAAATGAAGCAGCATAAGATTTCCTACATCCTGGAGGCTGCAGGCCAGATATTCCATCTTCACTGCTTGGGGAAACAAATATTCAGATGCTGACTGTGCTTTGGGGAGTTAAGATGCAGCGGCAGACAGCAGACCATCCCTTGGCTATCCCAGGACTCTTACACTGGTAAAGAGCAGGGTGGTGATGAAGAAGGCACATTTTTGCCTTTGATTTCTTCTTACTTCCACAGTCCCTTGTGTAGGGCTATAAGGAACATGTACAAGAATTTACCCCTATGTTAGATGCTGTGTCTTCCTTCTCCTTTCCTTTCTCATTCATTCTCATGCTGATTTTCAGTCACATAATCTGAAAATAGTTGCTTTTAAAAAGAAGCCTGTGAGGTGATTTTGCTGAAAAATTCCAAGGCTTTATATATAGGATCTAATGGTAGAAATCTAGACATTGAAATAATGAGTCAGGAGACACTTTGGGATTGGGTGGTTCTTTCCTGAACTTTTAAAATTATTCTATTCATTAGAAAGTTTATTCTGAGTGGTTTTATGAAAGCCCAGTTATGGCAGCCAAAGCTGTGAGCCTCCTTGAAGCATCTTAGATTCAATACCCAGAACCTCTGACAGTGCAACACAGGCCTGTGATAAGCTAGCATTTCAGTTACTAGTTAATGTGTTCTTCATTAATAAGATATGTAGCCTTGGGGCTGGGGTTGTGGCTCAAGAGGTAGAATACTCACCAAGCATGTGTGGGGCGTTGGGTTTGATCCTCGGCAGCACATAAAAATAAAATAAAAATATTGTGTCCACCTATAACTAAAAAAATTAAAATATTAAAAAAGATATATAGCCTCAGTATATTAATCATGTTTATATCTACTATATTTATTTGCTCAACAAATCCAAAAAAGGTAGCGACAAAATTTGTTTTAATTTTTCTGACAACTTACATATCATTAGTATTAACATAATGATAGAGGGGTTTCATGATTTAAAAATCACAAATCTAATTGCCAAACTCCTCTTATTCTCTCATTGCAGCTCTCCTACTATCTCTATTCTCACTACTTAAACACCAAAATATTATGAATAATGAATGATAAACACTGATAGAGAAATTATTTTTCTTATAAACAGGGCATCAGGAAAACAAGCAAAACATTTTAATTGTATACTCAAGTTGGAAAACAATCATGAATGAATGATTTAATAGAATGTAAAAGCCATAGAAACCTTGTTGGTCTATTTATAAATCCTGCCTTGCTCCATTAAATCTTGAGATTTGGGCAAAAATATTTTGAATCAGGGCAATGACATTATTTTAAGAGATCTTATATCCAATGCAGCAATAATATGGAGTCTTCTCAATATCTTTGTTCGGCCCAACCTTTTTTCCAGGACATGATTAAAACATCTTCAAAAGAGGAGAGGTCCAGCTATAGCACTTCATTTTAAGTCTGTAACTATTACTAGAATTGAATTATCTTTCAAGTCTGCATTCGTTCAAGTCTGAATTAATCTCATTCAACTTTTGGACATATGATAATTTACATAGATTATACAGTTCTCTCTGGTGATCAGAGGAATCTAGTGTAGGGAATGTAGGGTGTGTGCGTGTGTGTGTAAAATATTGTCTGCAATGAAGGTGCAAGCAGTATCTATAGTTACATTTTTAAATAAAATAAATTCTGTATATTATCTACCTTTGTTTGCCTAGACATTAAATATTAGTCATAATTTGTCACTTTTCTTTTTGTGTGTATATAATACAGAAAACTCAGGTGATCTACATGGACTGAAAGTATTGGGGAAGAGTTTGGTCACCAGTTTATTTTGCCATTGTGATAGACATTTGTGGCATAAACCTTTATGGTCCATTTGGAGCTACAGGGCTCCACTGTTCTAAAGGAAGAAGGGACAGAAAACTTTGCCAAAGGTATGGTCTCTAAAAGACTATTGGAAAGTGGACAGCCAGGAGTCATTTTACCTAGCCCAGTCATATCATCTTCCCTTTGGTGTGGAGAAAAATTTTCATGAAGCCATGTGGATAGCCAATTGTCCTGTGAAAACAGTATTGACCTCATCAGGAAAATAAAAATTAATATCATAATAAAGACAGTTTATATTCACTAGATAGCAAGCATTAAAAATTAGGACAAGCAATGAATGGTGAAGAGAGGGAGGAATGAAATTCATAACAAGCGATTAGTGGGAAAATCAGCAGGAGCAACTACAGGCAATATTCACAACACTTATGCTGCATGTCAGGCATTAACTCTTCAGTTACTGAATTGTGGGAATGTCTCTGAAGGTCAGTAAGTAGCTGGGTAGAGTGATCAACTTGTCCTGGTTTGCCAGAAGGTTCTCTGGTTTAAAACCAGATGTCCTATGTCCCAGAAACACTCTCAGTCTGGGGAAAGTCAGGATAGCTTAGGTCATTCTATGGCCATAGCTATTGCAAAGGGTTCTCAGGGGTTCAGGGAAGCAGATATTTATCAAGTGTGGAATTATGTCAATATTTTAAAAAATGGTTAAGCAATACTGATATATGTGAACTGAATTTTTTTTTTGTATTGGGGATTGCTTACAACTGAGCTATATCCCCATCCCTTTTTATTTTATCTTGAGACAGGATCTTATTAAACTACCCAGGCTTGCCTCAAACTTGTGATCCTCCTGCCTCAGACTCCCACATAGCTGGGATTATGGGTGTGTGCTACCACACACACTCCTGAGAATACAAATTTCTAATGTTTTGTGTGATGAAATAAGAAGTGTGCACAAAACATTCCAGTTGCATTACTGAAACATGGTGGTTGTCTGGAAGGAAGGTGTTTGTGGGTTTGCTTTAGGTGATTAATTATCTGCTTTTTTTCATGAAATATCAATTTACTTGAAAGAACAACTGACAGAAAAAACTATACTTATTCAGATTTGGGAATAGGGTAGACAAATTCTTTAATATGAACAAGTCTATAAATTCATAGAAAATAATTGGCAGTGTTTGTTGCTTAAAATAAATTTTGAAGTACAAATTAGAATTTTGGAATACTTACATGAGCTACTTTGAGCGTGAGAGTTTCTTCATACCTAAGGACTTTTCTGTTGAAGTGCTATTATAATAAATATGATTTTTGATATTATATAATGAAATGTGTGAAAATTTGGAGAATCTGCATAACTTAGAGAATCAAGGTTTTTTCCAAATGAACAATGCATTTTGTTAAGAGATCATGTATGGGAAAAGACACACTCATACATTACTGGTGGGAATGCAAATTGGTACAACCACTCTGGAAAGCAGTATGGAGATTCCTTAGAAAACTTGGAATGGAACCACCATTTGACACAGGTATCTCACTCCTCAGTTTATACCCAAAGGACTTAAAAACATCATACTACAGGGACACAGCCATATCAATGTTTATAGCAGCACAATTCACAGTAGCTAAATTGTGGAACCAACCCAGGTGCCCTTCAGTAGATGAATGGATAGGGAAACTTTGGTATATATACACAATGGAACATTACTCAGCATTAAAAGAGAATAAAATTGTGGCAATTGCAGGTAAATGGATTGAGTTGGAGAATATCATGCTAAGCAAAGTAAGCCAATCCCCCCAAATCAAAGGCTGAATATTCTCTCTGATAAGTGTATGCTGATCCATAATGGGAGAGGGCATGGAAAAAATGGAGGAACTTTGGGCAAAAGGGAGGGTGGGGAGGAGTGGGAGTATGGGGGCCGAAAAGGTGGTGGAATGAGATGGACATCATTGCCCTAGGTACATGTATGACGGCACATATGGTGCAACAATCAGAGAAATGAAAAGTTGTGCTGTAATTGTGTACAATGAATCAAAAATGCATTCTGCTGTCATATATACCTAATTAAAATAAATAATAAATCTAAAAGAAAAAGGACAGATCATGTATGGGATACCTTCAGAGTACAGAATAGGCCAATGGATCTTTTCATAACGGAATAGGCAAAGTTCATTAATATGGTTTCCAATTCAAAATTCAAGATAACATTTGTGAAATTTTTATAGTAGTTTTTTTTTTATAAAATCAAAGATAATATCCACAATTATCTGAAAGGATTACAAAAAATTCCCACCTTCTCCGATTTCATTCTTGTGCAAGGCAGAAGTATCTTATAATCCTTGAAACAACATATCACATAGCAACTAATTAAATGCAAAAGACATGAAACTCAAACCCTTGTATTAGGTCAAGCAGGAATGAAATCTAGAGAAATGTAAAATAATGCTATACTTCTAATCCTTTTTTCCTCAAAAAGAAACTTATTTAAAAATATATTATTATATCATTTCATAATGGGTTATTATGTGAAAATAGATATTTTAAAACATTCTTATTAAATATACTGAGATACAGCACGTACCAATAGATAAAACCCTTTTACACAAAAGCTTCTTGAGTCCTCAATAATTTTTAAGTGAAGAGTGATGCTGAGATTAAGAACTTAGACAACACTCCTCTTGTCCCTTTACTGAGCGTCAGGCAGGGTCCAGATGCCTCTCCTTTTTTCAGCACTCCTCAATCCTGATAAAAGCCAGAGCCTCATGGTAGCCCTCGGGGCTTCTGCTTTAAGCCTTTTTTTTTTTTTTTTTTTTTTTTTTTACATTTTATTTTTAAATTTTTATTTCTTCTTTTAAGTTATATATGACAGTAAAGTCTATTTTGATATACTCATACAAACATGGAGTATATCTTATTCTAATTAGGATCCCAGTCTTATGGATGTACATGATGGTGGGATTCACTATGATGTATTCATATGTGTACATAGAAAAGTTATGTCTTTCTTTTCCAATCTCCACTTAGTGTTCCTCCAGATACCTGGCCTTCTTGCCCCTCAGAATAGGCCAATTTATCTGACTTCAGAGTTTTCCCATTTCTTTCCTCTACCCTGAGTCCTCTTCTCTCAAATCTTTATTTTTTCATTTAACTTCTTGACTATGCAAATGTTACCTTAAGGGAATCCTTCACTTTCTCCTCTAACTCTATTCTACTTTCTTAAATATTCACTATAGCAATTCTAATTACTTGATAATATACTTTAGATTTTTATTTTAGTTTGATTATTGTTTATCATTTTATTATTATTTTTTATAATTGCTAATTTATTTTTATTTTAGCTTTAATTATTGATTAGTAACACTGCCACTCATGTCATGGACTTTATCATAGTCACCGATTGAGCTACAGGATCCAGAATGTACCAGGCATATGGCATATGTCTGTTGTATAAAGAATTTAATGCCTTGTCTTAATGCCTTAGAGGTAACTGGGTAATTAACTGTAGCAGCCTTATCCAGCCCCTACCTTGTAGCCCAAAGTTGGAGGGCTTCCTCGAAGGGAATTTCTTTTCTGAGAGAATTTCTTTATACACATTCGGAATCAAGTTGGAAAAAGAATCCTATGTACTAGGCTGGTAGGATGGTCACAGGCCAAGGTCTTCATGGGATTCCTATTTAACACACGAGACCTCAAAATACCTTAGTTCTGGACCTGATTCAGGGTCTATTTTGAGGCTAAGTTCCCACTAGTAACACACCATTTTATACTTGAACTCTATTCTATATTGAGGAACTCACTTGACAGACATAGCAAGGCAGAGAGAGTATATCAATCCCTACAGTCTGTTGCTTTTCCTGAATTCCTTTAATGGATATCATCCTTATGTTGTGAAAAGCTTTCCCTCATCCAACTTTTTTGGTGGGTTAGATACTGTGAATTTTTACAACTACCAGAGAAGATAGCAAAAATTCAACTCCACTAAGATTTTGTCTGTGTATAGGTCAGATCATGTTTTGCACACAGGGAGCTTTTCTTATGATAAAGCAGAAAGCATGCAATGGTCTATCATTTTTTTCTCCTCATAATATTGAGGCCATAAGTTTCTTCCCACCTTTCCCTTTATTCCATTAATTTGTTTAAGAAAGATTACAAGTATAACACATTTGTTTGAGATATGTCAAAAAGGAGATATGTTTTCATAAAAGTTAAGTGAAAAGAGAAAACTTTAGAAATAAGATTAGTTTTTAAAAACCAACTAGAGGTTAGGGGATGTGGTTCAGTTGTAGCACATTGGTCTAGCACACACACGGCTCAGGGTTCAATCCCTAGAATGGAAAAAATAATTATATTTTCAAAGACAAGATTTTAAGCAAGTAATTAATCATAGTAAAACACATTTTAAAAGATGTATCTATTATGATCTTCTCTGTATTATTTTTTCATTTTATAGAAATGATACCTTTTACTTCAAGATGTTATTGAGATCTTAGAATAAATCATTTAAACATAAATTTTAATATATTATTTCTTAAAGTTCTTAAATCATTCTGAGGTAAAGACAAATTCATAATCACTTGTAAATAAATAAAATGAGGCTTATAGCATTAAATAATGTGTCCAAGATACTCCAGGTAGTAAAATAACTGGGAAAGTCAAAATTTATGCTCAAGTCTTCTGATCTCTAATCCAGTGTTTTTTCTTTTTTACTATTATACTTTCTATTAAATGGTTCTGAGGTATCAAGGCATGTGTAAGAATTCTTTTTTATCTTGGTTAATTAAGTGCATGTTGATTTAATACTCATGTAATAATTGAGTTATCATCTTTAGCAAATACCAGAGGACATAAATGGTGCCAGAAAATTATGAAGTACCATTCAAAGAATACTATTTGTTTCCAAAAATCCAATTTCGATAGAAGGCCAAAAGGAAATTTGTATTATCAAATAAATGGAGGGCTGAAGGAAAATAGAATTTAGATGAGTGCACACAATAAGATACGAGATGCTATCATAGAAAACTGATGGCATCTTTTAGAATCTGTTAAAAGCCACAACACAAAGAGTAGAGGGAATTTGAAGTCTCTTCAGATATCTACCAGCCTCATCATGAGGATATCTCCTAGATACTCAGAATGGCAATTATTTTATCCAAGCAAAGCACTTTTCTCTGTTGTCAAACATTAGGAAGAAACATAGGCAGAGTGAAGCAAAGAGAGAAAAGCATGAGGGAATATATTTATACTGATTTTAAAATGCAGAGTGTAATAATAGTTATTAATTGTACTAAAAAACACTAATTAGATTTGTATTTAGTTTTGAAAGCAGCAACCTTTTCTGTGATTTCTCAGTCATTTTAAAATGAAAATATAGGAACTCAAGAAAGCAATTTGATTAAAACTCTTTAATTTCAACATTGGTAATTACCACAATAATTTTTTATTGCAGTACCTTTGAAGATTAGTTGTCTATTTAATTTTATGATGCATGTCACTGGTATACCTAACTGCTAGAAGATGATATGATAATATACTTATCATTAGTGCTTACTGATGTATGAATTAAACATTGGTATAAAAGATGCTTCTCACAGTCATGTAAATGTTAATTAAATGGGTAAGTATAAAAACACTTCCTTTGAACAACTTTTAATTTAAGCAGTTAAAAAATACGTTACACATCAAGATGTTCTGAATCAGGTGTTTTGGGTAGAAGAAAATGATTCTGGCAGGTCTCCCCCCTTGAGTCATCAAATGAGTGTCTGTTTTTGAATCAAGTATTTTGACACAAACTTTGAATATAATAAGGTGATGCTGAAAGATTACTCACAGAAATATAACTCATAAGTCAATGGGATGACGAGGCTGCCATGAAACACTAGTATAATTTTTAACTGCTTTAAAAATACAGCATGAAGGAAAGGAGAGGCACTTGCTGGTAGTGAGTATGTGGGCGAGTTACTGTAGGCTCATCAGAGGGCTGTGGCCTTGGCAGATGGAGAGCCACCAGCTTTGTGAGAAGATTTTAACCAAGAGGATAAAGTTGGTTCTGAAAGTTCTGGGCATGTTTATTAGTCAAAGACCAGTGAATGTACAAGCTCCTTTAAGTTTTTTTTTTTTTTTTTTTTCTGGGAAAGACATTGGCTTGTTGGTGTCCTTGTTATATTGCTTTGTAAGTTTTTCAAATTTTAGCACTGTCTTTGTCTACTGCTGAGTGTTATTCTCCAGAGTACCAAAGGAGGCCATTATAATCAGTGAGCTCTGTTTTAAAAAAACTAAACTAGAAGGGCTGGGCCTGTGGCTCAGTGGTAGCGCACTTGCCTGGCATGGGTGAGGCACTGGTTTCAATTCTCAGCACCACATACAAATAAATAAAATAAAGGTCTATCAACAACTAAAAAAACCCCCCAAAACTAGTAAAAGACTCTCCATTTGGAAGAATTCACTTTTCATAAAAGGCAGTAGGGATTATAAATTTTATGTATACATAAATAAATAAAGTATATATAGTTGTAGATATATTTATATTAAAAGCAGGAATAAGATAAGAAAAAGACTAATTTTTAATTTGACAGTCATATAAAGAGTTGAGTGTAAAACCTCAATTGATTGGTGCCAAATTTTTAATTTAATTTTTTAAAGGGAGATTTGTATCCATTATATCTCGAGACCCTGGGAAGCAGTTTTAACTGCTTTTTAAAACCTTTGTTGGATGGTTTGTTTATTGGAAATAAACATGATACAATCAAGTGAAGTTTAAATGTTCAGGATCCTGAACTTGTATGTTGATCTCATCCTCAAAATACTATAATAGAGAATAAAAAAATAATTGGACCCTTAGAAATATATAAAAACATCTTGACTGTTAACTAATTGATCTGTTTTCATATATGCCTTGAAGTTATGACACAGTGGTTACAGCTACATACCAGTTATCAGAAAGGATGAGTAGGAACATTCATGTACTGTTCTTCTTTGTGTCTTTCTTAAAAGATGAATGTTGACTTAAAAAAAAACTCACAAAACAAAACTCTGTGTGTGTGTGTGTGTGTGTGTGTGTGTGTGTGTTTTGCTGGGAATTGAACTTAGGCTCTTGATCATTATAAGCATGCACTCTACCATTGCCCTACAACAAAGCCAAGGTTAGAGTTAGTTCTTGATCACAGAATTTTCCAAATAAAAATGGCTACATTTTTATCATTTTTAAAAATGAGATTTTAAAAATTATGGTGTTGAAATCTGGGCATATACCTGTTATCCCAGTTACTGGGGAGGCTGAGGCAGGAGATTTGGGAGTGAGAGTCCGATTTGGACAACACAGTCAGACTTTATTTTAAAATAAAACATAAAAAATTTATTTATTAATTCTCCACAGTGGAGAATTAATAGTGTCTTTTATTAACTAATGTTATTTGTGACTTCTAATTAAGACAGAGGTAGATCACTAATGAAATAGTGCAAAGTATAAACAGAGGATGGTTTATAAATTCACAGATTGAATTTTCCCACCTTTGCCTCTGTTCAGTATTTTAAGTTATTTTATGATGAAAACAATTCCCTCCTTATAAATGTTCCAAATTCATAGGATAAATTTAGTATACTTCTTCTGTTTTATTTCAACTTTTAGTCTGTTAGTGACCATGGCAACCATGTTTTACACTTGTGTTTTGGAATTCTGATGCTGTAACTTAATCTATACCTGGGATGACCTATGACCCTGCCTTCACTAAAGTGGTGATCTAACTAGCCCAGTTCCTCAGTATAATTTGGATTGAAATCTTGGTCATGGCCTTGGTAAAATCTAAGCTTGTGAGTTAGGTTTATTTGTCTTCATTGCCACATTAAAAGTAGGTATGGAAACTATGCATTATTGGACATAAATTTATAAAAAAGAAAATTACACCTATGTGAAGAAAACCATAAAATCTATTGAAGTCTGTTAAACAGTATGAAACACATCATTCTGTCAAGTGAGAAGAGTTAATGATATAACATCCATTATAGCATATGAATATATATGCTTAATGTAATTCTAATTAGAATCTTAATGATGTTATATTTTAAAATAAACTGGGTAAAATAATATTATTTAAATATGAAAGAATGAACTCAAAGTGTAGTAAAAAATGTTAGGAAAAGATGAACAATGTGAATAAATTTGTTTTAATAGGTTTCAAAATATTAAATAAATAAAATAATTTTAAAATAATTTTAAAATATTAAATAAAATATTAAAAGTCAATTATTAATAATATAGAACTACTAGAAATATACTACTAGAATATTGGAAGTCTAAAATAAAGTACTTAAACCAGTATTCAAGGGATTTAATATATGGCAATTATCTGGAAACAAATGTTTGATTTAGTACATTGTATTAATACAGCTAGCCATTCATTTGAAAGAAAGTAAAAGTGAGCCTTTCAATCTTTCAGCATATACAACTTATGAATGCCCACAGGAGAAAGGGCTTATGTATCACAAATCCTTTGAAAAAAGTTATGAATTCTCTGCTAGTAGAGTTGAATTTTTCCAGAAGTAAAGATAAACTATGCTACACCCCTATGCAAAAAGAAAGCCACAGAAAACTATGTCCAGGTTTCTAACACTGATGACCTTGATTGGGAGGTGATGATTTATATGTAGGTAGAGGGAAGACCAGAAAACACACATATAAAAATAAAAAACCAAAAAACAAATAGAGCCTTTCACAAATGATGTAGAAGAGTGTTTGTGTGTATGTGTGTGTGTGTGAATGTGTGTACAAAGTCACAAAGAGAATTATGAGGAAGTTACTAAAGTGTTAATGGTGATCATTGTAGTGTGGTAGGATTTGTAATGATTTTTGCATCCTTTTACATATTGATTAAATTTCATTTCACAAAGAACATGTGTAACATTTACCAATGTGTATCTAGAACAAAAAGTGTTGTTTTTCTGACTGGAGGGGCAACCAAATATTAGGGATAAGAAGAGGAAAAGGTTTTACATGTGCAACGAGAAGATGGTATAAGGTTAAAGTTTAATGCAGCAAGTGCTGATATTGTGTCTTCCAAAATTTATTGACATGCTAAGGAAATTCCAATTTGGTATCGAACATAAAGATTATATTTATTTTCATTTAATTTTTGTAGCATTTGTAAGGGAAAAAGGATAAACCTGTAACAAAAGAAAGACCATAAATTTGCTGACTCTTAACTATGATGGCTTTGTACTGTGCCTACTAAACTTGTTCTCTCCTTCCCACTCTACCTTTTCCTGTGTGGTTCTGGGTTAGAATTGTTGAAGAAGAAATGTGAATGAGATTTGTCCTACAAAGGTGGCATAGCTACCCTTGTATTCTGAAGGTGGCCTTGATTATAGGTAGAGAGGAACAGGTTCAGGCACTGGTGGTTTTTACCATACATTTGCTTTTCCAGTGGCGTGTCAGTGCTGCTTGCTGACTGCCAGACCTGTGGAGGAAGTGCAATTTCAGTTAAGACTAAGTGGTTCAACTGAGAAATCTCCAAAGCAATAGCTATAAAGAACAAACAAATGTTCAGGGACTTCTACACCACTGACTTTCATGGGAAATGCCTAGGAGGTCTGATGTTTGGTTTGTTTACATCAGAGATGGTTAAAAACTTTTTCTCTGATTTTTTTTTTTACTTTTAATTCTCCAGGTCCTTTTATAAATATATAAAGTCTAGTTTTATAATTAATTATTTATTCCATGTTCTCATAGTGGTTCTTCTTTCTGAGCAGATCCCAGTACAGAATGTGGTCCTTGGAGATGGAGGGCTCTCATAACAAAACTCTCAGTCATAAACCATTGGCTAATGGCTTGTAGGAGGTAGAAGAATCTTGAAGAGACTATTTATATAGCTGAAAGAACCTTGATAGACTCTTGTTAAGATGTTGGAGAGTGGGCTGGAAATGTAACTCAGTTGTAGAGTGTTTGCCTAGCATATATGAGGCTCTGGGTTCCACTCCCAGCACTAGAGAAAGAAAAAGCTTGAATGGTGGAAAAACATATTATTGAAGGTTGGATAAAAAGGATTCCCGTTTTATAATGGAAGATTTGGCAACTGATGGTAATGCAGAAAACAGAAAATGCATCTAATGAATTTCTGGATCTGGCTGAGAAGATTTAGACATTACCAATTAGTTTTTAAGTTGGTGATAAAAAACTGGGAAGAAAGATATGACTTCTAAGTGCTTATGATAATTTTCTTATGGATCATATTGCTTAGGCCACAAATTTTTGAAAAAAAATAGGATGTAAATTTTTTCAATGGAGTAGATTATGATTTGTCACACAGGTAACCCATAAAGCTTTGAAAGGACCTACATAAGTTTGGATTGAAAAACACAAGATAATACAAAAAGAAAAGAAAATTTTTGGATCTCTAACTTTTTGGGGGCAAGATGAAGAACAGTACTTAGTTATAAGAATGGCTATTCTCATGGAGAAAGAAGGATGAATCAAAGGGCAGAATGAAGATCCCAGAATGAGCAGCCAAAAGCTTCAAAGAACAATTTCTAAGTAACAGGACTATGCCATCATCTGGAAACTGGTGGTACATGCCCAGATGGATTTTGGAACTTCTGTGGACATACTGCATACCTCCCATTTTGTCTCCTTGTGAAAAAAAGTAATATGTTCAGTCATCCTATACCTTCTGTTTGTGGAAGATAATTTATCTCGTTAGTTAACAGATCTTAAGATTTATAGGATACATCCTTGAATAGGGGAAACACAGCATATCTACAATTGGACCAGATTTAAATGATAAGCTATTGGACCTGCATCTGGATCCTGGTGCCATAATAGGATGAAAATGTTGGAACACTTGAAAGAGAATGAGTGGGAAAGCATAAATTTTAGTGATCAAAGTTTAGACAGATAATAAAAGATTGCCCTTTTAATTTCTGTTTCTCTTTATACCACACGTCCTTATATTCTTGCCTATTCTATTAAAGTTTAATTTCTCTTCTCTTGAACATTAGTGACTTGCTTGACCCATAAAATGTGGTGAATGGGACGTCTAAGGCCAGGCTACAAGAATCCTGATAGCTTCTGCCCTGTTCTGTTGCATTGCTTGCTTAAGAGACCATCTCTCTTGGAAACTGCTGCTTTGAGAAGCCCAACACATGTAGAAAGGCCACTTGTAGGCATTCTAGTTGAATGCTGCAAATGAGATGTCCCAAAGGACTAGCATTAATTACCATCTTGGGTGAGTAGCTCAGTTGAGCTTTGGCCTCTGTTTTATTCTAATTGTATGAGCTATCCCAGGTAAAAACACCTATCAAAGTCCAGTCAATACATAGAACCATGGAAGACTATAATAGATTGCTTTAAGTCACAAGCTTTTTTGAAGGTTTGTTATGAGCAGATAAACAATGAAAAAAATGACAATATTCACATTTTGCATATTTCTTTCCTTTCACATGAAATACCTTGTTTTGAGATCTTCTGGCATCCCATCTACTATTTCACCTAGCCTCTCTTTCAATACTCCAAATAAAAATTCATTCTCTCCTGGCGGACATGGTGTATTTCTGACTCTCTCCCCTGCACTTCAGATATAATTTGTCTCATGTTTAATTGCACTTAATTTTGTTTTATTTAAAAAAATACTTATTTCAGTCTCAAGGGATACATCCTTTGATTTTGTTTTCATTCAGTTATAAATTTTGTAAGACAGATTCAGTGTTCTCCTCTCCCCAATCATAGCCCCAAGTTCATAATGATCTCTTAATGATTATAATTACTTAATTCATTTCTGGAATGCTTGGAAAATAGGAGGATGAGTGTTTTTTTTAAATGTTTTTTTTTTAGTTATAGATGGACACAGTATCTTTATTTTGTTTATTTTTATGTGGTGCTGAGGATCGGACCCAGTGCCTCATACTTGCAAGGTAAGTGCACTACCACTGAACCACAATCCCAGCCCGAGGGTTTTTTTTTAAAAAAAACTCTTTGTGGTCTTAGAAGCCCTCCTAAACTTGTTTAGTATGAGCTGTTAATCACCACATGAAATCTTCTTTCTGTACAAAATTGTTTTGAAAACTGGAGACTCTTGATTTTTCTTGAGTTGTCATTAACCATTTTTCTTATTTTTCCCTGATCCTGTCCTGACTTGGCCTAATAACTGATTTTCCTCCAATGTGTGACCCTGGTATTTTTTTTCCCAAGATGCCTAGAGTTTTCCTGTCATAAAATATTTGCATTTGAGTTTCCTTGAACCCCAAATTCTGTGCCTGGTTCCCTCACGTCCTCCTGCACTGAGCTCAAATGTCATGCCCTCTGAGACCTCTCTACTCTAAAGTTACTATCTACTCTAAAGTAGCTCCAAATTCCACTCTTGTCACCATCCTATTACTTGAACTGATTTTCTCCATAGTATTCATAATTACATGGAATTATTATCCTTGTTTGTTTATTCCATATTCCCCCTTGATCTTGTTTGTCCTGTCTCACTGGCATGTGAAGTCCAAGAAAAAAGAATTTTTTAATTGTCTGTTTCAGTTATTGTTGTAGTCTCAAAATATTGTAGAATGCCAAACTATAGGAACATAGCAAGCATTCAATAAATATTTATTGAATATACGATGGGACGCTCATATTCTTCTCTCACCAGCATAGAATGGGCCATGGGAACCAGCTCACCCCAGGAGCTCCTGATGCAGTGCACTGGGAATGGCAGTGACATGGTGGGTGCTAAAATGGACCAGACTGGTGGCAGCAGTGACATGGTAGAAAGTTCTACTTTAACAAGTTTGAAAAAAACCTCAACTCACTCTAAAAATTTGGATTAAAAAATATTGAAATCTTAGCTTTCTTATTCATATTTTTGTGCTTAAAACCTGTCTTTCTGCTTCAGCAGGCAAGAATTGGCAAGACTGTCAAAATGAAAATTTTTATCTTAAATATTACTTTGCAAATGGAAAAAAGTTTAAAAATTGAAAGATAAGTCCTTTCACTAGCTTAAACTTCAGAGAGAATATTTGCTTTCCTCTCACTTAAGTACATTTAGTGGCTTAAATCATGGAATCAATGGTTAATCTTATTTGGTGTCATTTAGGTAATTTTCTGTCTTACTGTGTAAGATTACAGATTCCGGAGGAAGTATATAGTTTTTTAAGCCTCTCCAAAGAGAATTGTCTATAAAAACTTGTAACTTTTTCATTCATTAAAAGTGTGAAATGTGAGACTTTTAGGGGTTAAACACACCCCATTCTCCCATTCTTTCCTTAGAGGCATACAGAGGGTTACGTTTTCTCCCAAACTTCCAGCTGGGAGGAGCCATGTAACTAGTTTTGGCCAATGGGCTCTGAGCAGAAGAGACATAATTTTGTCCTGAAATCACTGTCGTGGGACCTTGCAGGTCTCTCTTCCCCTTCTACGGTGTCTCAGGAGGCTGCATATTCCAGATGGTACAGCCATAATGTGGCAGAACCTCCATAAAATGGCTCCCTAAGTGACTCTCTAGTGGCCTATATGGAATATGCAGCATAAGTCCCTGAGCCATGGCATCCCTAAATGACAGTTTGTGGACCTATTTTGGGTTCATGGCATGGGCAAGAAATTATGGTGTTTGATCACTGATATTTTGTGGTTGGTTGTTACTGCATTGTAGTCAATCCTAAGTGTGTAATATAGTTGAGAAATGAGAACTGGGGTTGATTTTTATTAGCTTATCTCTAGTAGAAGAGATTTATAAATATTTAAGGAATCACGTTAAACTGTCTCACAAATTTCTTTTTTAAAGAAAAAAATTGTGCAATGTGTGTTTTTGTTTAATGAAAGGGAATACTTTGTATGTTCTTGATTTTTCTTGGTAGTGTTGAAAATATAATCATGTACTGAGGCTTCTGGTTATGATATTATAGACACCTTGATATGTGGATACAGAGAGGAAAGCTCTAGTATTCTGTGGTTTTAATTCACAAAACCATATTTTATTTCCACTTAAAAAGAAGCTTCAACTAAAACCATTTGTTATTTTTTTTCAGTTTTCATTTTGCTATTGAAATTAGCATTTTTATGACCACAAATTATTCTTGTTTGTTAATTCCAAAGATGTCCATAAGCAAGAACAGCCTCCTGAACTGTTAGGCTTTGGAAGAGAAGAGTAAATCAACGGGTAGATAAGGCCATATATCATATTAAACACAGAAATTCACCACAAAATCATTACACTAAAAAGCGACAATTTTGATTGATTAAAATGGTATGGGGTGGATAGTGTTAAATCACTGTGAATGATGTGACATTATAATTTTACATATCATATTTCTGCCAAGACAATGAAGGTAAAAGGCATTGTCATCAGATGATAACAGACAATAAGAAGAATCCTGATGTTAGATTTATTACCTGGTTTAGATTTAGAAAGAAGTAATTCTTGTCCTGTTCCACTTATCAAATGACTGTAAATTCAGTGATGATGTAAAATTCTAAGGCAGAGCCACTTATAGGTTTGACAAAGTGCCAGCTATAAAGTATTTATTGTTCTCAGTGGTTCTGCCTTACACACTTAAATATTTATCAGAAACATAAGCCTCTCTGATAAATGTTACTGATCTTTGTGGCAAGGCTTTTTTTTTTTAACACATTTAGATTTTTCATCAGAAATCACGTCTACATTTTTATTATGTTAATAATATCAAAATCATAATCTGAAAGTGCAATATGTGACTTCTTTTTACTCCTTTTAACTTCTGATTTTAAGTGTGAGACTTTTGAGATAGAATTTATAGTACAGAAATGAGGATGACCTTGTTGCACCATTGGCCTAGAGGAGGCCTAATTTTCTTAATGTTTTCCATCTATCTAAGGTAGCCGAGATTTTAGTTGGTGATGGTTTCTAGTTCAGTCTGAGAAAGTTTATGGTGTCTGCAAGTACTTAGGTGCTAGTTTTAATGACATCTACTTCCATATCCTACGTCTGAAGGGCATAGGGGCAGGATATTTCTTTACTGTAGGTGCATGGAAATCCTTGTTTGGTAGTATAACAAGTTGGACTAAGGATTAGCACTAAGTCAGAGGAAACAGATATGTGCTGAGCCATAATTTGTACGATGGTATGTACTGAATGGCCCAAGAACCCTGGGAAAACAGGGATATTCTGCATAGGAGACAGGAGAATGGATTTGGTTAGATCCTCTCCGTAGGGTATTCAAATATGAGACAAACAGTACAGCCACTCAGAAGCATAAAGCCTAGAGAACCAGAGAAGGAAGACAACCAGTGGACTCCACAAGGCTGCCAATGCTACCATCTGCAAGTTGCAGGCTGATGGAAGAACTTGAGAGTAGGGAGAAGTGGCTGGAGAAGTAGACATTGTAGAAACTACAAGTCCTGAGCCATTAGGGAATGAAAACTTGACACCAGAGGCAAGTGAGGTCGGTAGAATAAAGCTATTGAAAAATATTTTTTAATTCCTCAATTCCCTGGGTATCCTTACAGGAAACAAACTTCATGTTAAAGTGCCCCCCCCCAACCTGCCCTTTCTCAAGCTAAGAAAATATAATGAATTCATAATATCATAAAATTTCAATGCTACCAGAGAACTTCGAGATATCTTGCCCAAACATTTCCTACTTATTTTCGCCATGAAGAAATTAAATGCTGGAAAGGATAATCAAGTTAGCCAAGTCTCTTACTCTGTTCTACCAGCTGAGCATGTACTGTGCCCATAGATTTTGTAAGATCACACAAACTGTTTGTATCTGTTTCCTATGGCTGTGGGACAAAGCAGGAGCTCAGTAAATGCTTTTAAATCACTATTTAAAATAGTCATGGTAAAATCTTGAGGCATTTACTAGTTTAAATTTATTTGAGTGCTGGTTTTAAATCATTAAAAATGAGAATAAGGCAAAAAATTGAGATGCTGACTCTCTTTTAACCCTACCTAGTGTATTTTGTTAACACTTTCTCCTCTGCACATCACCTACGAATAATTAAAAGGAGTCACTGACCTAGTTTCATTAGGAATGTAAGTGAATTAAGGAGGTTTTTATATTCACCAAGATGGTCCCGGAAAATTAATCGTACAAGGCTGGCATTTGGGGTTCAAAAATTGCATGGGAAATGGGACAATGACAGCATCCTAGGAATTTATAGTTAGGTCTCCACGCCTGCATAGATTCATGGATTAAAAATGAAGAAGGTTTCGTATTCTGGAACATTTTCTGATTCAAGGACAAGGAATGTTAGTACGAAGTTAAGTTCTCTGACCCTCTAATAATTTATAGGAAGTTTTAAGTGTCAGTCTCATTTTCTTGAATATCAAAGGCTAAAGATTATTTTGAATAAATCAGAACTTTAAAGAAGCCTCTGGGAAATATTACAGATCTGTTGAGACGACTATTTCATAGAAGGGAACAATTAGTTGAATTAAGGAATATTTATTCAATTTTAGCCACCTCTGTTTTTTTTTTTTTTTAAAAGAAGACAGAAAGAGCTGTCAAAGGTCCATCTGCCACCCAATTTTCTTTTAGTTTTTAGTTTTATTTTCCCTGGAGAGAAACCCTTCAAAGCTAGAATAAATAATTCTCCAAGACAGCACATAGCAAAGGGAGAATGCTAGTTCTAATCTTCATCTGATTTTGTCTTAGAAGTTATAAAGACAAATCTTCAGTTTTGAATTGATTGTGAATTATGGATTATAACGGAAGGTTGGGTTTCTTTTGCTAAGAAAGTTTCCTACTTTAAATTTCCTATAAGAGGACTTCCGAGAATTGAGATGATTTATGAGACGTTATTAAAGAACTGGGTTTAGGAAAGGGAGAAATTCAGCAATTTCTAAACCTGTCTGCTTTGGAGGAGTAGGAAGAGCAGGCAAGGCCATGGGCAGATGCAAGGGCACAATCTGACCATTCACAAGATTGCTCATGTGCCACATGGGCTTGTTTGCATTCTGTATGACACAGCAGGATTTCTTTTTCTTTTCTTTTTTCTAAAAATCCTAGAACAAAATGCTAAAGAAAGCAAAGTCAAGAAAACTTTGGAGTCCTTATTCATGTGAAATAAAAGAAAGAAAATTTAAAAAAGGTCTGATGAAGATCCTGTAAATAGGCAACCTTTACATCACACACTGAACACCATAACAAACTTTTCAAATATCTTCTAAGGAGCATCTTAAAATTATCTTGCCAGCCTTGATAGGGGAGTGCTATGTACTCCTGAAGAGAGATAAAATCATCTGAATACCTTCATAATTGTTTAGAAATCAAACCTTTGTTTTTTTAAAAAAATAGTTCTACAGGACTCAGGGGACTTTGACTATCCTAACTTCACAGAAGTTCAGATTTAAAGAGTGGTTCTTCTCTAGTTTGATACCTATTCATTCCGCATCAGCTAGGTAATTCACTCTGCTTGACCTACGGTGGCTCTCAAGCCTTGGGAGATGGACGTGTAAGGTCATGTTTAGAGTGAATAACATGCCACACCATGCTCCTTGAGTCAGTGTTGGTATCCACAGGTGTGCACTACAGCTGTAGACTTGCCACAGGTTCACCAAATGGCAGTTCAAGGACAAATAGGACTGTTAATGTTGAAATTCTAACTAAAAATTGGTCCTTCAATTGGCTACTTAATTGTGTATGTTTGATATTCATTTATCATTGCTCCTTTAAAATTGAGATTGTTTTGAAGATTTAGTTGCTATTTTTAGGCTATAACTTCTCTATTCTTTCTGTCTATCAAGCTATCCTACATTTTTGATGCATATCAAAATAAGTTATAGATACCAATGCCCTTCACTGCCAAGTATTTCCATATAATGAAATATATGGAAATGTTTCTTTGAGTAAAAATTTATATATAGGAAAATTCTCAAGTAACAGGTGTACAATCTGATGACGTTAATAAATGCATATGTTTGTAACCAAGACTGCCGCCCATTACCCAGAGGTTTCCTTTGTTCCCCCTCCTGGTCTGGTCAATCCCTGCTTCTACGCCACTGTCTTGATTTTTTTCACTACATTAATTTTGTTGTTCTAAAATTTTAAATATATGGAATAATTCTTATCTATTCTTTTTGTAAGTCAGCAATTTTTTTTAGAGATCCATTTATATTGTGATCAGTGTTAATAGATAATTGTTTAGAGAAATGCAAATTAAAACTACACTGAGGTTCATCTCACTCCAATCAGAATGGCAATTATCAGGAACATAGTAACAATAAATGTTGACAAGATGTGGGGAAGAAGGTACACTCATACATTGCTGGTGGCACTGCAAATTGGTGCAGCCACTCTGAAAGGCAATGTTGAGATTCCTCAGGAAACTTGAAATGGAACCACCATTTGACACAGTTATCACACTCCTCAGTTTATACTCAAAGGAGTTAAAATCAGTATGCTACATTGACACAGACACATCAATGTTTATAGCAGCTCCATTCACAGTAGCTAAGCTATGGAACCAACGTAGGTGCCCTTCAATAGAAGAATGGATAAAGAAAATGTTATGTATATATATATATATATATATATATATATATATATATACATACATACATACAATGGAATATTATTCAAGTCTTAAAGAAGAATGAAATTATGGCATTTGCTGGTAAATGGATGAACCTGGAGACTATCATGCTAAGTGAAATAAGCCAATCCCCGAAAACCTAAGGCCAAATGTTCTCTCTGATATGCTGATGCTAACTCATAATAAGTGGGGTGTGAGGTGCGGGAGGGGAATAGGAGTTCACTGGATTAGACAAAGGGGAATGAAGGGAAGGGCTGGGGGATGGGACTCAGAAAGATAGTAGGATGAATTGGACACAACTTTCCTATGTTCATACATACATGCAGTATAACTTTCCATTTTTGTGGCTCTACATGATGTGGAGTTATACTGTTCATGTATTCATATTTCTGGGATTTCACTAAATCTGTAAGCCTCAGTGAGGATAGTGGTGGCTACCTCTGCAGAAAAATATGTGTACATTTCTATAGGTTAAGTGTGTATATCTTAGGTTTCTACAATTCTGGTTCAGCATTTATTTTTCTTTATTGTATACATATCTATTTTTCTCTATAAACAGCATAAACAAAGCTCTGATATGAGTTTGCCAACTTTTCTTAACTATAAATTGGTTAATATATAGTAAGATGTTCACTATGGCAAATATAATAACCTTTTTTTTTTTTTTTTTCAAAACAGGGGTAAATAGCCCTTTATAAAATTGGGGTTATGCCTATGTAACTTTTACAAATTAGAAATATAGGTGCATCTCTAATTTGTTTCATAAGGAAATACTAATATTATGACGGTTGGGATTTTTCTGAAGTTAATATTTAATGACCTTGCCTAGTCTTTCCTTTTGTATGTATATGTCCTTAACTTTTAAATTATAGGATTCTTTTCTACCAGGGTTGTTTTAAATGAGCTCAAATTATTTACTTTGAGAGGCTCGTGACTTGGGCATTGGACTTAGGGTTGTGAATTATTACATCTGGTTGGTGGTGACCATTGTCCAGGGCGGTGGGGCTCATTGAGTTCCCTCAGGTCACTGTGAGGGCAGAAGTCTGGAGGCCCAGAATCAACCCTGCCCCACTGGAGTAAGTCACTTTTAATCTGCTCTATGGAGTAATCTTCTAAAGAATAATTCATTTGAAAAAATAGTTTCACAGCTAAAAAAAAAAAAAAAGCTCACAGGTATTAAGAGTTATGATTTATTTTCAGAAAGAAAAGCTCTCCTTCGCAGATTCTGGCCAGTCCTTATTGTAGAGAATAAAGCAGTTTTAAAGACTTCACAGTTTGTGTTTGTGAGCTATTTCCACAGATCTAGCATCTTGTGTGAGGTAGAATACACAACTATTCATGAGGTTTCAAGAGATTAGCTATCCTGTGATTTTCCCCAGGCCTGAAATTATTGCTCACAAGTCACTTCCTAAGTAAAACGGTTGCAATTTTAACTGTTAAGCATTATATTATGTTAGTGCCATAGACGTATTAACAATACTGTATTAGTTTTTAATGACTTAAAAACAGCACAAGATTATTATCTTACAGTGGTGAATGTCAGAAATCTGGCACAGGACTTACCTAAAAGCAAGGTGTTGGGAGGCTGCATTTCCTTCGAAAGACCTCTGGGAGAATCAATTTCCTTTCTCTTTTCAGCTTCCAGAGGGTGTCAGTGTGCCTTTTTTCCTTTTTCAGAGGATGGAGAAGATGCCTGCTGGGAGGCTGAGAGTCTCCTCTCCCAGCAGCCAATACTCTGGCTTTCTTATCCTCAAAGCCAGCAGCATTTGGGGCATCTGCTGCACTTTAGAGACCCTTGTGATTACATTGTACTCACCTGGATAAATCAGCCTAACCTCCCTATTTTAAGGTCAGATGATCAGCAAACCTCATTCCATCTGCAACCTTAATTCCCCTTTGCCATGCAATTTGATGTGATCATAGGTTCTGGGGATCAGGAAGGCATTATGCCTCCCACAAATGACTTACTTATCATTTTCCTTTGGTTATCAGAAATCAATTCAATTTGTCACACAGTTATTTGCTATTCTTTCATTCAAAAGTGGAATTCTGAGCAGTTTTCCTTTGGATATAAAACTCCATGATTCTCTGCCATTGCTTAGGTTGTACTATTGAGGGCAGAAACTTCAAAGTCAGGGCTTGTTGTCTCTTAGGTGTCCTCATGGACATCATGCCCCTTCCTGGGTGAAGGGAAGCCTTCACTAGGTGGAAAAGGGAGACTCCACTAGGTGGAACAACTAGAAAGCAATGTCGGAACTTCAGGATAGATTTTAGCACTAGCCCCTTCACTATTATTCAACCTCTACCCCGCAGTTCTCCCTCACAGTTTCTGCAGACACTAAATTCCATGCTTCCAGTTTCTGCCTCTTGCTTAATACTCTGAACTAGTAAGGGTAACCCCTATCTTGTGGAGCCCCCTTATGCTATATGATGAGCCAAGAGTGAACTCTCTGGACGCTGTTGCCCTGGCATCTATGGGTGACAATACAATCCATACCCTCTCGTTATACAAAATATGTTTTTAAATAAAACTTCACAGATTCCTAGCTACTTAAGGTCATTCTTGAAGAGTTATTAAAAGCAATTGTACTTTATGGGAAGTCAAGAGCGTTAGGATTCGTCTTCTGTGTATTCCTCCTTGCATTTAGGGTTGTGGGTGACTGCTCTGTCTTTTGTGTCTGTCCACAGGATCAGCTATTCAGAAGACCCAGACATGTCCAGGAGCCCTGGAGGAATAGGCTCTCTAACTCCATTAGCTCTGAGTCCTAGTTTCCCTGGAGAAAGTAGGGTGAGCTGCCTGACATTTTATTAAGACAAATTTTCTGGAATAAGGTTTACTCAAAGTAGAATTTTTCTGCTCTTAGCTTTGTTAAGCTTCCTGGACATGTTGAGAGGAATTCTGGAAGGCTTGAAGTCATCTTCTTATTCCACAAACTCTTCTGAAACCCAACACATTAAGGAAATATCAGAGCTACAATGTGTCTAAGGAAGAGTACTGCAGGAGAATTTTGAAATAAGTTGTTAGTATGCTAATGACAAACTTCATCTAGTTCCTAACATTTCTTTAAATGAAAAGCAAAGAATTAATATTAGTTCCTGAGGCATCTTGAATTGCATAAAGTATAGCATGTTATTAAACATTATTCCACTTGTTGAGGGTCATTTCTTAGCTTGTGTAGGAATATTGCCTTCCTAAAATTTAAGGTCTTTAGGGACAACCAGTCACAACAATTCAGGAAAATATTTGGTGTGTGATAATAAAAGACATCAAAGAATTTTAATGATGAGATGCTGAAACTGCTGAAATTCCTTTGGGCATGTGTAACAGAAATCCAATCCCAGTTACTTTTAGCAGAAAGGGGATGTGGTGGCTCTTGTAACCAGAATAGTTCTTGTACTGGAAGAAACTGCTGGAGGAAATAGGACCTCAGAAACTGAAGGTCTTGCAGCACCTCTGGTCTCTACCCACCTTTGATCTCTACTAGTGTCTGATTGGTGTTGTTCTGCATACTAGTCCTTTTAAACAAAGCAGAGGAGGTCTGCTGGTAGTCCCAGAATCCTTTCTTTCAGTTTCAGCAATTCCTTAGGGTGAGAATTCATTCTGCTGGCGCAACTCTAGGGAAAGACTCTGGTCTTCCTTGTGTCCTGTATGCGAATCATGGGAAGAACAGTCTTCTCTTGCTAAGGGGGCACGATGACAATAGTTTTGGCTTGTGTTCCTTAAGTGTACCACAAGTTACTAGGAAGAGTCCTGGGAAAACAGTGATGATTTGGAGGGCAGGAACTAGGGAAGAGAACCAAGCTTGAACTTCAGACAGAAAGTATAAAGGGATATCAAATAATTCAGAAATCAAGAGAAATATGTTTAAATGCAGTATTTTAAAAAGCAACTACCCACCTAGGTTTGAGGATTGGCTGCCTGTTTGTTAAATACAGTTTTACTGGAACTGGGACTGAGAGGGAGTAATGTGAGCCAGGCAGGTTTGTGAGAATGGTCAGATGCTGTCTTTAGGGCATGCAGAAAATATTAGGTGTAGGAGCCGTAGGGCCGAAGTGGCTTGTTAGGTTTACAAAGGCTAACTGACACCCTTCCTCTGCCTGAGCTCAGCTGTGCAACAGCCATGGGGGTTAGGCAGATAAAGATTTAAAATCATTAATACTATTTTTTTTTATGGGAAAGCATTTGGAGAAAGTGGCTTAGGTATAGCTCACGGACCCTCCTCCTCCTCACCACTCCATTGTCCCTCACCACTGGATATAGCACTTGGCATAGCTGAACTGGAGGAAAGTTCAGGTATGCAGAGAATTGCCAGTTTCCTGGGTCTCTGGTTTGCACTGGTTCAGGTAAGGCAAGAAATAACCTTTGATTTCCATTCCCTGTAGATTTTAATAAATTAACATCACCTGCCAACCAAATCGCTCCCTCCTAATTCATGGAAAGAAAAAGAGGCAAGAGGTAAGGAGTGCTACCAGAAGGTCCCTTTATATGAAAATAAGGAGTCGGAGAGGAGTTTCCACTCAAAATGGCTTGGAAGTATCTTCTTCCTTTACTTTCAAATACATTAATACCCTTCTTCATCAAGGAAGATACACCTGTGGGCTGAGGCTGGCCTGAAGGCTGCTGTCTATACTCCTGGTTTAGGAAAGTCCACAATCTGGACTTCCAGCTGCCAAACATCACATTTATTGACAACTAGTGTCTACCATTTGAAATTTTCAGTGTTGGTCTCTGAGCTCAGGAAGGAAGCTGGTATCAGTGAACAAGGTGGGTCATGCCAAGAACCAAATTACTGCTCTGGGAATCAGGGAAAGGAGAGACTGGAGAAGAGGTATCAAGATAGGTTCTCTTCATGAAGAGGATGCCCTTGAGTCAGGCCCTGTGGCAAGGGTATGCAAAACAAAGTAAAGGGTATGAGTGAAGTTAAACATCCATATGTATCAAATATTCAGGAATTGGTAAGACATCTGAGTGGTTGTAAGTCCAGTGGAAGAAAGTTAACAAAGCAAAACTACCAAACACTTAAAATGCTTCCTATGGACTAAGATCCATGGCCTTTGTATGCAACATATTATTTAAATATCTTAAAAATCTTAAGAAGTAGGGACACTATCTTCAATTGACTAAGAGGTAGCTGGGATTTATAGAGTTTAAATACTTTTTTTTCTGTGCACACTATTTAGGAGATGAGAATAAGATCCAGGTCTAGTTGCCTTCAGATTTCCTGAGCTTAATATGGATAATGTGTTGAAGTCAAGGTTGTAAAGACCAGGTGGGGACATGCTAAGGATCTATTATCAAATTTGCTAAGTTGCTTCAGATGGGGAAGAAAGCAAAAGGAGATTGGTAATATACAGGTTTTGTGCATGAGTGTGCTTAAAATTTTTTGACTATACTTTGAATAATTGCTTTAATAATCCATATTATACATTCATAACATAATAGCTAAAAAATCTGAACAGAGCAAATATGAGTCTTAATTTTATATATTTTTTCTCATGCAGGCAAGAGAGACAAACCAGTAATCAAGTGTTAAACAGTATAAAGAACATTAAGGTTTGGTATAAACAGAGTCAGGAAATATATTTGTGATCATAGAGATGAGAAATCCTCACTGAAATAGCCTCTCATTTTTAACACAGCAATTGCTGTTTTTATATTTAATAGTAGATTAGCCTGCGCTATCATTTGTTACCACTAGATGGCACTACAAGACTAAAAGTTACATTGCTGTTATGCAAATTTTTGGGTGGAAAAGTGCACTAAGAAATAAAAGATGTTTTGGGGGAAGACTTTAAAAATAAGTAATTTTATCCTAAATATATCTTTTTATCTCTTTCAGAACATTATATCAATTGTATAAAATAGTCACTCCCAATAAAATATCCATTTAAAGTTAACATTTTTAATTAGTTTTGGTCTGACAACATATTCATTCACTCAAAGATCTAGACTTTGGATTTAGACTTTGGATTTTTCACTTGTGATGGTAGTTTAAATTGTGGTTTTAATAAAAAGAAAGCAGACATACGACAGTGTCCTGTGCCTACTGCTATCTACATTTATGAAAGCAGTATATCTTCATGGTGTTGGAGAGATATTCTCTTGATTCTATGGTCTCAGTGACTTTAATAGAAGGAGCTTTGTTCCCTTTATGAAAGCCATTTTATTAAAAGAAGAGCTTTGTTAAAATCCACAGAATTTTATTGCCTAAATTATAGGTTGGAGATTTCTCAAAAGAAAAAAAAATCATTTTTTTCTCCCTTATTGTAGTCTTTGCAATATTATGCAGATTTTAATTGGGATAAAATGTTTTAGATTTTAGAATTCTGTTTTTCAGTACCGTGGATTAAACCTAGGAATGCTCTCCATTGTGCTGCACCCTAGCCCTCATTTATTTATTTATTCCTTTATTTATTTGAGACAGTCTCACTAAGTTGCTCAGGCTGGCCTTGAACTTGTGATCCTCCTGCCTCAGCTTCAGCTGAGTCACTGGGATTATTAGGTGTGTCTCACCACACCCCATTTCTGATTTTGGACTTCTGATTTACTTTTTTTTTTTTTGTGGTGCTGGGGATTGAACCCAGGGCCTTGTGCATACAAGGGAAGCACTCTACCAACTGAGCTACATCCCCAGCCCCATGATTTACTTTTTGATATTGCACAGTGTTTCATTGTGATGGTTTTACAGTGTTCCATCCCTGCTCTGACTTGTGAATCCTGTACTTCCTTCCTTGCCTGTGACCCTGCTTGCCTGTCACAGTCCTGGCTCTCAGATCAATAATGCCCATTACTGCTGTACTCACTGCTCCTGTGCCCATTAATGTGAGCGCTTGCTTCTCATTACTTTTCACTCTTGTAAATTTAGTTTGTTTTATAGTCTTACACTTTCCTTCCCAGCTTTCTTTTGGAGCATCTTCTATTAGCATTTTTATTTTTCATAACAACAGAGAAGACTAAAATAACTTTATTTCCTCCAACTTACCTTTCCTATCAATCAGTTTTGTGACTACATGACACAAAAGTGAAAGGTTGAAGAAAGCTTACTTTGGGTGACCAGTTACCAGTTTTTGCTACTTCCTATCAAAATTCATTTGAATTGATATTTATTCTCTGTGAGAAGACTGGATGTTTGGATTTATGTAAACATAGACTTTGTCTCATCCCATTTCCCACAGTTGCTCAATTTTTTCATTGTTACCAATTTCATCCAATTATTTCCTACTATGTTTAGAAAGCATATGAAGAAATGAATAGGTCTGAGATTTAGGTACAGATAACACCCTCCCCTCCTTTAAAACACTTTACTTTATTCAGGACCAGTAACATTAAAACTCTTTATATATGAACTCTGCAGATATAAAAAATATCATTGAGCTATGCAACTTCACTAAGGACAAAGTACATGACATTTAGCTGCTGTCAGTATTGTTACTGCAGGGATATTGAGGAGGAACAAGATTCAGCGCCTAGAAACCTCCTTTCTGCCATTCTCAGGCTTGGAGACCCCAATACAACCCACACCCAGGTTTCTCAGGTGTGGCCAGTGCTGGATTGTCACAGGACTGCCTGCAGATTATCTGATCAGTCAGTCTGAAAGTGGCTTCTTATTGGGAGAGGCAAATTTTGAATGTTTCACCAATTTTCAACAAAACAAAACTAAACATAAACCCAATATTCAGGATAAACGGGGCTTAAGGGAACCAATAATCAGATCAAAATTACCAAATGCTCCATAGTTTCTATGGCTATAAAACATGAACAAAATATGGCCCAAAGTATACAAAAGAGAAAGAATTGAGAAATTACAAAGTCAAGCCAGTACTTAAAATCTATTTTAAACATCTGAAAGAAAAAACAGACCAATTACAATTTATCTTTGAGTAAATTCATCTGCCAGAAACTTCTGCTGATAGGCAGTGGACTCTAGGTCACTGCTGCTGTGTGGTCCATGGACCAGCATCATCAGGACACCCAGGATCCATTCTAACAAAATCAAATGTCAGGCCCCACCTCAGACCTAATTAATTAAAGTTCTGATTTACCAGGATTTCCAGGTGATTCTAGGTATGCATGATATTTTGAGAAATACTGATTTAGGTTATGGTTAAATTTAAGACAACTGAGTGTTTTTAAGTTTCTGAGGGGGCATCTCTGCTTTTCTTTCTCTTTCTCCTCCCTCTCCTTCTCCCTTCTCATAAAACACTTGGGAAACATTATTTAAAAAAGATTTTTCATTTGTTTTTGAGACAGTGGCAAACAATAAGAATATTAACGTCTTCTAAATCCCAAGGGAAACTTAATAAAGGGGAAAACATAAAATAGCTTCAATGATTTAAGTAGCAATATATTACTTGACTTTTCTTCTGAACTGGACTTTGTCCCCATGAAACAATTATACCAACCAACCAAACAAAACCAAAAATAAACATACAAAACCACCACTGAATTTGCATTCTTTAATTTTTTGATTGCTCTCCTGTCTCTTCTAGTGGGAAATGATTTCCTTCATTTCTTCAGCCTCCTCCCATGCCTCACCTCACCCGCCCGGCCAAGTTCCAGCTGGTAACAGTTTATGAAGCATGTTGCTGTGTTAATACCTTGTTAAGGCTGTTTCAGCTGTTGGGTCTTTGAGGGGTCAATGTCAGGACCATTTTACTCTGAACTCTTGATGGGTAGGGTAAAGCTGGGGACAGAAGGAACTTCTACCTTCTCACACTGCAGGAAGCCTTACATCTGTGGGCAGGTCTTCCCATGATGCAGTGCTCTGGCTGTGTAAGCAATTAGAAGTATCTGCTTCCAGTCAGATGACGAGGGGGATTTTTAAGACATTTTAAATTACAAGTGAAGTAGACACAGCATCATTAGCGTTCTTTTATATTTTTATATTCAATATGGCCAAGTATAGGTGTCAAAGACTGCATGAATATTATAACTATTATTTCTAACAGGAGATATGCAACATTTCAGAATTTATAACAGAAAAAAAAGAAAATGAAACATTTCCCTCAATTTTATCACATCAGCATATTGTTTAGAATTCTCTGACTTCATGAGGATATTTTCATTTGGGAGTTGATGTTTCAGAAGCTAAAAATAACATCTTGAGCCTGAGTTCCTTTTCTTTTCAATGTAGCATAAGCAACTTTTTGTCTTTTTGTTCAAGAAACTTATACTGTTCAGATTGCTGTGAGGAGAAGAAAGGATATAAAAATACCAGTGGCTCAAATCTTCTATAATCTTGTTTCATTCCTGTTGCAGCATACCTAATCTAATTTTTTTCCTCCACAAAGAAAAATGTGGTGTAAAACATACTTTTTTTTCACACTTTTTTTTTGGTTAATTTAAACATGGAATTTGAGTGGTCAAATTTTACTCTTGCTTGTAAGGTTAACTATAGGCCAGAACTGTTTGTTTCTTTAACATTGACTTAATTCTGACTGCTGTTGACATTTTTTAAGGTCTATTTCTTTTAATGCTACATAATTTAAGGGGGGAAATCAAGACTAATTAGTTGTTAATGAGAAACGCATATAATGAGAAACAAATGTAACATTAATGTCATGTACAATGTATGTCTGTGTGGTTTAAAAGGTAGGAACACAACCATTATTCAAAATTAGGGAATAAAATCATCATAATAATTACTAGCAGATGTGTTGTAACTTGTATTGTAAGTCAAAATTTCTTTTTTCAGAACAATGTAGTGCAATGTAGTGCATGTACAGCATGCATTTGATAGAATTCTTGATGGCTTTATATATATATATATATATATATATATACATATTTTTTTTTGTGTGTGTATTCCCCCCCCCTCCCCCACACACACTGCCTGGTATACTTAGAAGATTAGAAAAGATTTAAGGTAATGTTTTCTCTTCCTTGCAACTTTATTATTCCCTCACGAGCATAAAACTATTTGTTGACTTATTTTGATGTCAGATTTGGTTGTTGGAGCCTATCACTCTGTCAGAGTGTTGTACAACATAGTCAAAAGAGCATTTTGTGTGTTTGCAAATTATGCATTTACCACTGTAGGCTATTAAATTTCATGCAATGGCTGGAATGGAATAATCAGATGACCTCATGGATTCTCAGCATCTCTGAGACCAGTGAACTTGATTCACTGGTCCTCAGCTTTGTGTGCACAGATCTTGCACCATTGACCAGCATCTTGAGGTCAAGGAACAGAGCCTTTCCAAGTTCAGAGAACTGGAGACAGGGGCAACTCTGAATCTTTTGGAATTATGGATAAGAGGGAATAAATGATTGGGCTCAGATGTGAGGATGAGGATGAGGAAAGGAAGACAAGTGGAGTGGTGAAACTTAATCCAAAAACATCACCACATGTTAGGGTTTTAACCCTTGATCTGTTGGGTGGTGTAAACCTATGAAGGTGATTATAACAATGATTTTCATAGACCTGCCCTCCTGCCTTCCCTCTGTCTATCTATCCATCCATCTATCCCCACCTCCATTCATCTATTTTGCAACAGATACTTATTAAGTGTGCTCTACATATCAGAGCAAAAGTTACAGCTATGCATAAAACAGGAATTCTCTGCTATTATCAAGTTCTAGTGATAATAATATCTAACATTATTTAGATTTACTGTATTCTAAGAACGCTTCTAACTACTTGAACACAGTGTCATTTAATCTTTGTGACTCCTTATACATTATTTTAATTGAAAAAGTAATGAGAAGGCTGTGGTAAAATATGACATCACTCACAGTAACAATGAAAACAACACATCCTTTTAGAAATACATATTTGTAAGAAAGGTTTCTAAAAAAATTTCATGACATAAGCATTGTAGCTCCAGGAAGAATTATTTATATAGCAGTTTAAATATATGTGTCTATTATGTGTTTGTGTGTGGATTTTAAATAAGAGGAACATATCTCCAGAGTAATGTTGAAATTAACTCTGATAAAACAAATTGGTAGGGCAAGGCAAGCACTGAAGTATGTGTAGGGAGGGTGTTTAATATTTACATTAGTGTCAGCTATTAACGGGCTCCTAAAGACATTTTCTCTAAAAGTACAGTGCATGGACCACTTGAATCAGAATCACTGAAATGTTATTAAGACTGTAGGTCTGCAGGTATTTCTCTAGACATTGTGTGCCGAATGGCTGGAGGTAAGGCTCAGGAATCTGTATTTTTACCAGTTCCCTAGGTGATTCTTAATCACACTAAAGTTTGAGAACCACTGATGTAGAATGCTTTTTTCACAGTCTAATATCTCAGATGGTCTGTCTCTATTTGAAATTCTCAAAGAGTTATGTTGTCAGCTGGTGAACATCTGTCTAGAATTCTAATACAAGCAATAATAGTGTGTAATAACATACAATATCCATTAATGTTGAACAAGGGTGTCTGTTCTCTGGCATTATGAAACCTACAATATTGCTTTCCTTTCTATGTGTATTACGAACCAGTAGCATAAATCTCAATTTTTGTCTAACTTTATCTCTCATGGCTGTTCTTTCATTTATCATAGCCAATGCTTTAGTTTCTTTGGTTCCTGCTATTTTATTATGTCCCCAATCTTCTTTATAAACCGACTTATTTTTTAAACTTATTTTGGAAATATTTGCTTTTAGAAGGGTAAGGACAAGTTATTACTAATCAACCTATGATCAGGATAGATCATTACATTTTAAAAATGTGTATTTTCTTATCAGTGGTCAGGGTAAGAGAAGATGGGCTCCTCTAACAGTTCTAAAACCTCAATAGTTTATTGCACACACAAAATTTATTTCTTGGTGTGCTCCAAGTCTGACATGGGTGTGAAGGGCTTTGCTCTTCATGGACCATGGGCTCCAGGAGGCTGTGTTCTGTACCTGCATCTGAAACACAAGCTTCTTTGACAAGGGTGGAGAACTGAAGGGTTTTGAATGCTTTGCTCAGGAAGGAGTATGTGTCACTTCCTGTCGCTGACCCTGAGCCCTACCTGATCATGTAGAGTGACCTATAAACAGGGGCAGGGAAATAAAGGGAGGACAAGAATATGTGGTAGGCAGTAATATTTGCTATAATTTTGGTAACCTTAAGTTTCTATTTCGGCCCCACACTTCTTGTGACAAATAAAGCGGATATGGATAACTGATTTCATTTAACCAGGAGGGAGGCAATATGAAGACATCTCAGCTATAAGACCTTATTGCTAGCATCAGTCAGGTGAAAACAGTTTTTTTTCTTAAGCCTCAAAAGTCAAGCCCTACAAAAATCACAAATAATGTATAAGACAGAGATTGAGAAAAATCATGATACAAAGGAGAGACAGAATATTTGACAAAATAAGATCATAGTGATTTTTTTCATCCAATGCAATATGTCTTAAAGACATTTCATTGCTAACAACAACAACAACAACAACAACAACAACAAAAATGCATATTGCCAGGCACTATAAAAAAGTACACAGATAATTTTTTTGTTTAAAATTTTTATAAGTAATTTATTTGAAAATGTGTCAGCTGTTGTTGAGGGAGCCAAAGTCACAGCATTGAATAAGACTGAGGAAGTTCCTGTTGTCCTGGAGCTAAGACGAGCACAGAAATGGCTGGATCATTTCAGTCTTACTTTGAGTATACTCATTATCCTGTTCAGTTATCTCTTTTAATCCTCACAGCAATCTCAATCTCATGAGGTGATTGTCATTGAAGAATGAACACAAAGAGAGACTTTTTAAGAAATTATATTCAAAACAAAATCATGCATCGTCATCATCATCTTCTGTCATTTTCATGTTGCAGTGTTTATTGAGCACTTCCACATACCAGACATTTTACTACACATGTTGCATATGTTTTCTCATTGAATTCTAGCTTCATTTCCTATGGCTCCAACACACAAATTACCATAATGTGATGTGGCTTAAAATAATACAAATGTATTATATTATAATTCTACATATCAACAATGCAAATAGTTTTCACCAAATTAAAATTGAATTTTAATTAAAATTGTTTGCAGGATCATGTTCTTTCTGGAGGCCCTAGAGGAAAAAGAGGAGGCGGTGTTTTGGGTTTTTCCCCCCGTTTCTGAGCTCGTGGTGCCTTTCTCCAGTGATGGCATAAATTTGAGATACAAGTATTATATGTTATGTACATCCATCTCCATCATAACCTTATGTACCTTTCTCTCATACCTCTCATACACACATGGATATACAGAGATGCTTTATTCTTTAGAAATAATTTTAGGTTGTTTAAATTAAGACTAAATATCTGTTCCTCAGACATTAACCTGAAATCCCTGTCTTGAAATGGTCATACCAGATTCCTGTCAAAAGCATGGTTGGAAAAGTTGGTATTTTGAAAAGATAGGATTTTTTTAAAGTTATTTTCTCTGGTTCTCTATTCACTATCCTTAAAAATTAAATGCAGAGCCAACATAAAATATACATAATAAGCCCTTAACTGTTCTCATTTAAAGAAACAGAATTATGAAGAACATTTCTGCACCTTCTATAGAACTGTTGAGTATATTCATCATGTAATTGAATACTCTTTTCAAAAATATTCACAGGAAAAATCCCTTAAGGTTAATAGGGATACACCAATCATCACTTTCCCTTTTATTTCCATGACTGCCAGAAAACACTGAGCCTAAATTTGTGCTGTTTGTTCTCTTCTGTAGAAATTCATGTTCATTTTTTCACTTTAAACCATATATTTACAGGTTTCAATTTGTTTATGGAACATGGACACAGTATATATTTTAAAGAAACTAACAGTATCAAAATCATTTCTAAGATACTGCTTGGAGTTTCTGGCCAGCACTTTTAAACTAATGATTTTGAAAAATGATAGATTTGAGAAGAAAGAGACATTGCAACTTGTGTAATAACAAAAGCACAAAAATTATAATGCTGTTGTGGTAACACCGTTATTTATGCCTCAAAGGTATCCAGGGCAGAAATGCACATTGGCCACATGGATTTCATTTGTCAGAAGATTGATTTTAGGGTACTCTCTAGAAATTCCTTGTCATACTTGTGACTTGATCTACCTGAAACTGAGATATTGATGTGTTTTAGGTTAGCTCTTTTGCTGCTGTGACCAAAAGACCTGACAAGAACAATTTTAGAGGAGGAAAAGTTTATTTGCTGCTCTTAGTTGCAGAAGTCCTAGTTTATAGATGCCAACTCAATTGCTCTGGGCCTCAGGGGAGGCAGAACATCATGGCAGAAGAGTATGGTGGAGAAAGGCAGCTCAGGACATGACTAGGAAGCAGAGAGAGAGAGAGAGAGAGAGAGAGACTCCACTCACCAGGTACAAAATATATACCCCAAAGGCATGTCCCCAGTGACTCTCCTCCTCCACAGCCTACCCGACTATAGTTACCACCCAGTTAATACCTTTCAGCAGATTAATACACTGATCAGCAGATTAAAGCTCTCATAATCTAGTCATTTTTTCCTCTACACCCTCCTGTATTGTCTCATGCATAAGATTTTGGTGTATACTTCACATCTGTACCATAACATGAGGTGTTTTGGTTCAAAATTTTCAGTGAGGTAGAACATATAATGAGACATCTGAATTTCTGATATTATCTTAAAGGATTTTGGATAAATGCATAGTTATATTTACTGAGCAAGTCTTCCCACCTTGCATGCCATGACATAAAGAGTGTCTCTTCTTGAGTGCCTGGAGTATTGATCATTAGATGTTGTGTCCTCAGTGCTGTGCCATAATCCTTGCCATGTAGAGATTGCTGCATAGCTGTTGCTGAGTTACTGAGGGAAAATTTTAAATAGTGTGTACCTTTGGAAGAAGTAGTTGTTATATTTCGTAAGTGATAAAAACAATAGGGTTGACTTGATTATGGAACTGGTGATATAATGATGCCTTGGGACATTTATTTGCAGAATTAATATGGTGACTCATGTAAAGAAAAAATGTTTTATCCTTGGACTCTCGGTGAGGAAAGACCAAGTTGATGAGGCTAATAGGGGTGACAGGATGATACATTTCTCCCTGACTGGTCTGTGAGCTGGCTTTGAGCTCCATGGAGAGAACTGAGGGAGGAGTCACATTATAAAGACTTGGTGGCACTTCGGGTAGAAGTTAGGTGGATGTGGAGCCCTGGAAATAAAGTGTCACACATTCTGGAGAAAAGCTTCGTTTTCTTTGATTGGGCTGTAGATCATGCATTAGCTTTGGTACCCAGGATCTGAACCGCCACATGTCTGTAGCAGCATCCTCATGGAAGGCACAGGTGACAAAGAGTGTGGTTCAGAAATCAGTCAATTTGTTCCTGAGTATGAGTGAGATAAATACTTTTGGTGATTCTCAGAAGTTACTGGTGAGGTTTTTATGTTCAAGAGTGTTTATCTCTAACTCCCTGATATTTTCTTCCTTGTGAAGTAAGTTCTTGGACTGTCTCCTCCATAAACAACATCTTCCCCTCTTTCTCTTGGGCATGAGACTGGCTGCACAACTTCTTTACTTATGCCAAGTTCTGAGGAGGAGCTGCCCCACCTGGCAAGCCTCTGCCTTCTGCTACCTGTGTTAGATAGAGGAGGTATGTATCTAATTCTGGGATTTAACATTAGAAAGCCCCACATGTCAGTAGGTATAAGCTACATTCTCTGGTAATAATTTAACTAGTATTGAAGATATAATTTAACTAGTAGTAAAGATGGCATTTTTGACTCCTATCTCATTTTCAGATTCTTCAGGGCTTCATGAGAGAGTGAAATAATTCCACAAGATTTTGAAATATAGCATTATATTCCATGAAAAAAAAAAATCAAGAGCCCTCATATATGCCAGTGTTTCTTAGTCAAGGGATGTCTGCTTCTCCAGGTGGCATTGAGCATTGTTTGGAGACATTGTGGGTTGTCATGATTGGTGGTGGGGCTGCTGGAATCTAGGGAGAAGAGGCCAGGGACCTGCTAGACACCCTCTGGTACAAAGAACAGCCTCCCAGAACAAAGAACTATGTGACCCAAAATGTCAGTGCAGCACCAAGTTTCAATACTTATAAACAAATAAAATTAGACATGTGATGAGAAAACTCCACTTATAATAGCAATAATGACAACAAAAAAGAAAAATATTTAGGAATAAACCTCACAATGAAGGTACCAAATCTACATGAAGGAAGTAATATAACACTTCTGACAAATGAATTGAAAGACATCTCTCCCTCATGGATAGGACATCACAATCTTATCAAAATGCCAGCTCTCCCTAAGTTGATTTATAGGTTTAATATGTTTCTAATAAATATACCAACCAGCATCCTTTTGTGGAGTTAGATAAGTTGTTAGTAAAGTTCATATTGAAAATAACATGTAAGAGTAGCTAAGAGAGGGGCTGGGGTTGTGGCTCAGTGGTAGGGTGCTGACCTAGAATATGTAAGGTATTGGGTTTGATCCTCTATACCCCATAAAAATAAATAAAATAAAGGTATTGTCAACTACAATTATATATGTTTATATATATAATATATATTTTATATATATAAAATTTTATATATTTACTACAGTTATATATATATATATATATTTACTCTTAAAAATATATATATATTTTTAAGAGTAACTAGGAGAACTAGGGAGCATAGGGTTATTACTGACAGAGAATGTAAGGACTAACTGCCTTTTAAAATACAGCCACAGCCTCTGTAGTAAGTATGGTCTAGCACATGAGTCAGTAGACAGACCTGTGGAATAGATGAAAAGGCTTAGAGGTATTTCCAAAGTACATATGGAATTTTAGTGCACATAAAGGTGTTAATCACTGGAGGGGAGATGAAATATTTAATAAAGAGTCTTGAAACCATTTTTAAAAGGATAATATATAGTTTTCTCATATCAGTTAGCAAAAAGTAAACATAAAATGGATTAAAAATCTAAATGTGAAAAAGGTGAATCTGCATAGGAATTAGAAGAAAATGAGTGAATCCTGCTAAGACCTGGATTTAGGAATTTCTGTAAGTATGATTCCAAATCCAGATGAATGAGGGAAAAACAATGGATAAATTTGACCATATGGAAATTTTTAAAATTTTGTGTTTAAATATATAGTGTTTGGGGCTGAGGCGGGGGCTCAGTGAAAAGGCGCTTGCCTAGTACACAAGAGGCAGTGGGTTTGATCCTCAGCACCACATAAAAATAAATAAACAAAATAGCCAATCCCCAAAACCAAATGCTGCATATTTTCTTTGGTATAAGGAGGCTGATTCATAGTGGGATAGGGAGCAGGAGCATGAGAGGAATATGCGAACTCTAGAAAGGGCAGAGGGGTTGGAGGAAAAGGGAGGGGCCATGGGGTTAAAAATGATGGTGGGCGGGGCTGGGGATGTGGCTCAAGCGGTATCGTGCTTGCCTGGCATGCTTGCAGCCGGTTCCATCCTCAGCACCACATACAAACAAAGATGTTGTGTCCGCCGAAAACTAAAAAATAAATATTAAAAAAAAACCTCTCTGTCTCTCTCTGTCTCTGTCTCTGTCTCTGTCTCTGTCTCTGTCTCTCTCTCTCTCTCTCTTTAAAAAAAAATGATGGTGGAATGTGATGATCATTATTATCCAAAGTACATGTATGAAGACACAAATTGGTGAATATACTATGTATACAACCAGAGATATGAAAAATTGTGCTCTATATGTGTAATAAGAATTGTACTGCATTCCGCTGTCATATATAAATGAAAAAAGACAAAATAAAGGTAAAAAACAGTGTTTATTATATGACATATAATATAAAGACCTTTTGAAATTGAAGAGGAAAAATATAAAAAATCCTATAGAAAAATGGGCAAAAGACATTAATAGCCAATTTATAAAAACGTATTCCAGGGCATTTAAAAAATATAGAACTTTGTTCATACCAGGAGTAACTCTAGTTAAACCTCAATGAAATTTCATTTTCTCACATGGAAGACTGGCAAAAATTCCAGAGTTTGAATGTGACTCTTGATAAGGCTGTGTGGGGAGGGAGGCAGTCTAAACTAGAGGAATGCAGAACTATCATGCTTATAGGGACTACCCACGCCTTTATCACTTGGCCCAAGGACAATTTCTCTATCTGATCAGTCTTTGCACATCTTTGCCCTTAAATTTTGTACTGCTCACTGTCCCCACTTTTTTTTTTTTTTTTTTTTTTAAAAAACTAGTCTCTGCTCTGATGGCTTTCCAACTGTGTTCTGAGATCTACATTTCAAACATCTTCTTCTTTCTAATCACCTTATTTAAATCTTTGGAAATAACACATGTGGGACTTTTGATGGACTAGTCTTTCATTCTATAACTCTGTAATATTGGATAATCTTCTTAATTCGATTTTGATCGTTCCTTTATTCAGCATCTTCATGTTTTTCTAGATGATCTCACTTCCACAACTTCAAACATCACTTACATGCTTATGATATCAATTGTATATTTCATAGAACTGAGTAAGTCCAAGCTAAATTTCTCATTTTCAGGGGGGATAGTAGGGGATAGGAAAGGTAGCAGAATACAACAATTACTAATTGGGCACTATGTAAAATTGTGGATGTGTAACCGACGTGATTCTGCAATCTGCATTTGGGGTAAAATTGGGAGTTCATAACCCACTTCAATCTAATGTATGAAATATGATATGTCAAGAGCTTTGTAATGTTGTGAACAACCAATAAAAAAATAAAAAATTAACAAAAAAAAATTTCTCATTTTCATCTATGGCCCTTCCAAATTTGCTCTCCATTCTGTGCCACAATTACAAGATCCTCCAGATGTTCTGTAAGATGGAAACTTTGGGATTATTATTGTCTTTCTCCTTTTCTCATTTCCCACCTGAAAGAAGTGTCATGTTGAGGGATCCATTAAACTGCTTTCTTTTATTTTCTTGCCCACCAATACTGCCTTGATTTAAATCATCATGCCTCTCACCTGGTTTAATGATGACTTTAATATTTTGCTTGTTTCAGTTTCTCCTCATTAATACTTTTCAACATTGTCAATCATGTTTTCTTTCTAGGATGTGAATCTGATTATGTCTACATGTTTCTTCAATATCTTTAAGACTCAGTATCCAGGTATGTTCATTCACTTGTTGGTTGATGCATCAGCAAGTAATTTTAGGCACAAACTATGTGCTTAGGCTGTTCTATGCCTGGAGATATAGAGGTAAGACATTGTCTCTTCACTAACTGACATGGTTCTCTTCTCTTTCTTGGTTAGCATCTCAGGAATGCAAGGCAATATATTTTTCTTTTCCATGGCTGCAGTTTACAAAAATTCAATTATCTCTCCTTTTTTTTTTTAAACCATGATGCCATCTTTTATCCTGCCGCTGAATGACCTGTTCCTTGAAGTGTAGTTTTCTTCTCTTTTTTTCATTGTTCTCTCATTATTTTATGGAACAAAAATCCTCAAAAGAGAAGTAATGAATGCTGATGGCAATGTTGATAATAAAACAGCTAACATCTATTGAGCATTTACTGAGTGCTAGATACTTTGATAACTACATTAATCAAATTAATTAGATTCAGAATTTGATTTCCTATGCACATTTGTAGTTAATATAATGCTTAGTATATAGTAGGCTGCAAATACTAGTTGGATGAGTAAATACTTGAACAATAATAGTATGAAAAATCTTAATGAAATAATTGTGTTCTCTAGAAAATACATTTAAGGTCATGCTTTTTTTGTTTCAGAGAAAGGACCATATTTAAATGCATATGTATAATAATATAGTAGACTTAAACTATTGACTACTTTTCAAATTTCTTTTTTAAAAAATCTTATGACTAGCATTAGAATATTCTCAAAATTATTATTGAGTAGTTGAACTTCTATTGCCTAAATATGTAATTTTGTATAAGATTTTATTAAGATGGTAGTATAGATATTTCTGTACCATTCAATTTTAATTAACCAAAAGTATTGAAATAGTAATAATTATGATAAAATGTTAATATTTTTACTTTTTTAAAAAGTGTTTTTTATTTGTCAATGGACCTTTATTTTATTTATTAATATGTGGTGCTGAGAATTGAACCTAGTGCCCCACACATGCTAGGCAAGTGCTCTACCACTGAACCACAATCCCAGCCCCAATACTTTTACTTTTAAAAATAAAAAGTGTTGCCAGGTGTGGTGGCACGTGTCTGTAATTTTAGTGGCTCTGGAGGCTGAGGCAAGAAGATTGCAAGTTTGAAGCCAATCTCAGCAACTTAGCAAGGCCCTAAGCACCTTAGCAAGAGCCTGTCTCAAAATAAAAACAACAACAACAAAACAAAACAAAACAAAACAGTAGAATGAATTGGACATAACTTTCCTATGTTCATATATGAATACACCACCAGTAAAACTCCACATCATGTACAACCACAAGAATGGGATCCTAATTAGAATAAGTTAAACTCCACATATATATAATATATCAAAATATACTCTACAGTCATGTATATTTAAAAAGAAGCAATAAAAAATAAAAAAAAAATAAAAAGGGTTAGGGATATGTGGCTCAATGGTTAAGCACCCCTGGGCTTAATCCTGAGTACCAAAAAAAGTGTAATATATGTATCTGAATAACATTATAAGAATTATTTTATATATATATATAAAATAATACTAGAAATATTTTTTCTTTTAAAAACATTCATCTAAAATAAAGGATATTTACAATGTCATAGAACAATACTCTAATGGGTCATGTAAAGTGACACACATTTCTGATATACAGAAATATATGCATATTATGATACAAAGTTAAGGTATAAAACAATATGATAAGCTGACACATACTACGGCAATGCAGGAGATGGTTGTTTGAAATTTGAGAATTGTTCATATTTCACAAGTGTTTGTTATATGGGATGTTTGGTGGGCCCTGAACTCTGAAAGTATTTTAACTTGGAGGGTAGCTTCTGAATCAGAATGTTAGAGCAAGTTCAAACAGGTGTGGAGGGAATTGAATAGAGGAGATAGCCTCAGGAAATAAAAAAAGAAACAGAGAAAGAAGGGAAGGAAGGAAAAAAGAGTTCAAACTTAATGTTCAATTAATATGTGATGAATAACAATCTGGAGCAGAAATAAAGAAGGCAGTTTTTGATCTCTTCTGTAGAGAGCTTTCTCTCTTTCTCTCCATCTGTCTCTCTTGAAGCCTAATTTGGAATAGTTTCCTGGCAGTAAGAGAGAGAGAGGTTTCACTTAAAATGGGTTCAAGTACATTGAATATGGTGGGAGGGTAGAATGAATGAAGGCTCAGATACGTTAAATATTTCTCTTTTTTCCTAGATTGATCTGGGAGCTTGGATGTGACCCCTTTATATGTGTTTACACAGATTTTGAGTTCTCTTAGCCCAGGATAGCTGCACACTTGCAAGCACTGAGGAAGCATTATACCACAGGCTTATTGTTCCTCTAAGTGCTGCCGCCAAATTAGTGCCTGATGTAATACCCCAGGACTCTCCTATTTCAGCTTTCTTAAGAGATCTTGAAACAGCATTATATCCAAAAGCTTAATACTGACCCAACATTTTTTTCCAACAATTGAATGCCCTACTTTTTCATAGGAATGTGAGAGAGAGAGAGAGAGAGAGAGAGAGAGAGAGAGAGAGAGAGAGAGAGAGAGACCTTTGGGAGAAAAAGAAGTGGGAGTAATACTTTATTTTAGTATTTAATACTATTTCTTCTTAAAGCTATTAAAAAAGCAAGTTAAAGAGATTGTAGAGGATATGAACATACTTTTAGGTTTATAATTGGATTATTTTGTTTGTTTTGTTGCCACTAAACTACTCATTTTTTTTCTTTTCAAAGTGGAAATGATTAAAAATGATGAAGAAATATAGTATAGGCCTTAATATTCATTCAGTCAAGTGTGTGGCTAGAAGTTACATGTACATGGATATGATGTTATCTTTCAATTTCCTGATAGAAATATATTATAGCAGTATAATATATTTTATTTTATTTATTTATTTTATTTTATTTTATTTTTTTTTATTTTTATTTTATTTATTTTTTTATTGGTTGTTCAAAACATTACAGAGCTCAAGACATATCATCTTTCATACATTCGACTCAATTGGGTTTTGAACTCCCCAAATACATAATACAGACTCACTTCTGTTACATACTCACATTTTTACATAATGGCATATTAGTGACTGTTGTATTCTGCTACCTTTCCTATCCCCTACTATCCCCCCAGTATAATATATTTTAATCCAGTCATTTTGAATATTTAACATTGGAAATTAAATATTATTTCAATTGACAGAAGGTTAGATATTTGCTATATTGAAAGTAATTTCATTTAATACATTTTCATTTGTTTTTTTTAAAATCTAGAATAATATACAATTAGTACCAGATATAAAAATCTAGTGTGATAAAAAGAAAAAGTGAGTCATTTTTCTCATATGTGTCCATTTCTGAAATAAACTACATTAGTATTACAGTGTGTAACCCTCTATACCTTTCTTCATGTCCATACCAAAGTATCAGATGTATATACATGCATGCAGATTTTCAAATAAGACAAGATTACTGTACATGTTGTTATACCCTTTGATTTTTAAAAAGAGCTCCAGAATATAACATTCTTTTTAGAGGCTGATTTATTTTACATACGATGGTCATACTATGATATGTTTACAGGAACCTGATATCATATTCCTGTAAATGACCTTTAAGGTGATTTCCGTTTTCCTTTAATAAAAGAATAGACTGATGCTCTCATTATTGTCTAATAAACACCCAAATTAGAATTGTAATTTTAGAGATATTTGAGATTTCACTTTTAATAGATGTTACTATATTACTTAAAAAAATATTAGCATTTTATATGCCCTCTGTTGCATAGAAGGTACGAGTTTCTCCTACATTATTGGCAATATTGTTATATTTTTAACTTTGCCATATTTATAGGTCATTTAAACATAGCATCATGACTTTTTATAAAAGTTTTGATGTGTAAGACTGTTGTGAAATCATATGCGGTTGCATGGGTTTCTTCACAGTTTGGATATGTGCTGCCCAAGTTTACCAACCTTCATATTGATTCTGTTTGCTATTAGTTTGTAGGACCAGTTTTCCGTCTCTTGGGCTAGTAATTAATGACTTGCCAACTCTCTCTCCTGCCTTATTTACTGGGGTAGAAGCACAAGACTTTCTGTTCTCAGCTCTTTAGGGTTCAGAAACAGTTGTTTCAACACAGAGACTGGTCGCAATCTTACTTTCTCATGAGGCTAGCAGCATTTCAGCTGCTGGCTGAAGGATTCCACATAGCAAGTGCTCAGGAGAAACTCTCATTGTTCATTGGGTTTGTTGACTTTCACTAGCTGGACTCAATTGGAAACACAGAATTTGAGGTCTCTGCCTTGGATCTTGAAGGAAAAGCTGATCTTTTTCTTTGTGATTCTCCCTTGCCTCTCATCTGTCTTTAGGAGAAGTCCTGTTCATGGTTTTCTGTGATTCAGGTAGAACTCAGGACCCGGGAGACAGCCCATCATCTCTGCCGTGTGCTTGCAGAGGTTGTTGAATTACCCCGGTGGGATCGTAGAAGGCAAATGTGTCAAGGATATTTGATGACACTGCTTAAATTCTCTGTGTTAAGATTTTAAATTACAGGTTTGCTTGACTTACAAGCAGAAGGTTTTGAACTTGTGTTATTGAAATTGCTTTCCTGATGAAATGCTTCTCAGTTTGGGGTTGTTCAGCTCATGAAGTTGTGGAACCAAACCAGCATAATGATCCCAGAATTTTATGAAGAGGTAAATTTAAGATCCTAGTTATTTTACTTAAAATTGGGGCCTCCATTTCTTTATCTGTGGAATAAACACAGTTATTTTTACATTCTGAAATTATTTTCTTTAAAAATATTTTTTTAGTTGTTGATGGACCTTTATTTTATTTGCTTATTTATATGTGGTGCTAGGAATCAAATCCAGTGCCTCACATGTATGAGGCAAGTACTCTACTGCTGAGCTACATACAACTCCAGCCCCACATTCTGAGATTATTTTTAAGGTTAGATATTAATAGAAGTTATGTAAGGTGTTTAGCAGAACATCTGACACATTGTAAATACCTAATAAATAAGAACTGAAAAAGAACATTTTAAGATGAAAGTTTTAAGTGAGCATGCGTATCCTTAAATTAATTCTCTGGTTCTGGAAAGTCTTGCACTGTGATTTCCTATTATTAAATGTTTTTCACCCTTGTCCTAACAAACAGCTCTCTATGTCTTTTCTTTACATGCATCAAAGTTTCTTAGCAGTTCAGAATTTCCCAGCTCTGTATAATGGCCAAGTTTCCCTCACAGTTTTAGAATTTTCATTCAATATATTAAAAATAAAATGCACACTGCTGTGGGTTCTTTGACAATCAGTAGTTTACTTGTTTCAATTCTTAAAACTTTTTAAGAGAATGCCAATCATTTTTTTGAAAGAAATTATTTTTAATTGATTAAAATTGGTTTACCATAAATAATAGCAGTGGTGGACAACTCACTGAATGGAATGATATAAATGTTTTCCCCCTTCTTTAGTAAAGGTTTCAGGTAAACCTTGGGTTAAAGGAAAATCTTAAGCAGCCTTAGGCTCTGCAAATAACAGCTACAACAACAAATCAAAGAATGATGTTTATGTTCTTCTGTAGAAAGATCGTTACCAATTGATCTTTTCAGCAAAACCTACACACATGAATAGCTGTAGAAAAACTGTAGTAGCATCAGTGTATTCTCTGAGAATGACTAACAATGTTATATGATGTGAGAAGCCATTTGAAAGCATTGTACCTGGAACACTTGGAAGTGTTGAATTTTATTTTGGTTACATATGTGTAAAAATTCATGTCACTTTTTTGTCTTGGAAATTTTATTATTACATTTAGTTGTATATTTCATAATGAAATGTATCTGTAGTGACCATCCATGGTTCAGGTACAAAGCAGTTATCTAGAGAGTTTAGAGAATAGAACTTAGGCATTTATTCATTCAATGAACATTTATTAAGCACTTACTAAATGCTTAGTTTTAGGGTAGAATGATGGAAAACAGAAAGGGTCAAGGTCCTCATGAAGTCACAGCTTAGTGGAGGTGCCAGGTATACATGATTATGAGTGCTTAGTAACAATTGTGATAAATGCCATGAAGGGAGTCTGCAGATGGAGAATTAGGGGAACCAGTGTGTGATTGCCTTTATTATTCAGATGTCAACAATGGAATTAATAGCATTCCTGAGACATGATATCTGACTGTTTTATTTTTATTTCTTTTCTTGTTGAGGAGGTATAAATTTATTTGTTTTATTTTATTTTAAAATTGATCAATAAATATTCTATACATGTATGCTGTACAGCATAATGTTTCAATATATGTATACATTGTGGGTTGATTTAGAGCTAATTAACATGTTTATTATCTCACATACTTATCACTTCTGTAGTGAGAACACTTAAAATGTATTCTCTTAGCAAATTTCAAGTGCATAGCATATCATTATCGACTGTAGTCATCATGCTGTATGACAGATCTCTTGAACTTATTCCCCCTAACTGACCAGCATCTTCCCATTTCCTCAGGTCTCCACCCTCTAGTAAATACCATTCTACTGTTTCTATGAATTCAACTTTTTAAAAATTACACATGTAAGTGAGATTATGCAACACCTGTCCTTTCGTGTCTGGCTTATTTCACTTAGCTCAATGTTCTCTAGGTTTATCTATGTTGTTGCAAATGCAGGGTTTCTTTCATTTTTATGGTTTGATAGTCTTCATTTTAGTTTTAGTCAGCATTTTTTTTTTTTTACCCCTGTGACCAAAAAGACGTGACAAGAACAATTAGAAGAGGAAAAGTTTATTATGGGGATCATAGTTTCAGAGGTTTCAGTCCATATATGGCCAACACAATTCCTCTGGGCTGGAGGGGAGGCAGAACATCATGGTGCAAGAATGTGGAGGAAACAGCTGGAAACATAGAACCAGGAGTAGGGAGCAGGGGGAGATCTCTGCTCATCAAGGACAAAATACAACCCCCAAAGGAATGCCTCCAGGGACCCACCTCCTCTAGGCACACGCTACTTGCCTAGAGTTACCATTCAGTTAATTCCTGTTAGGGAATTAATGTACTAATTATGTTAAGACTGTCATAACCCATAACTCTAAACCTTCATGCATTGTCTTATGAGCTTTTGGGGACCCCTCACATCTAAACCATAACACACTGTGTATGAATAACTTGTATTTCTTTTTACTCATTTACTCATTGACAGACACTTAGGATGACTCTCTAAGTTGGTTGCTGTCAATAATGCTGCAATGTACATGGGAGTACAGAACATCTCTTCAAGAACCGGATTGATTTCAGTTCTTTTGGATAAAGACCCAGAGGTTGTGACTAGGGATGTTGCTCAAAGTTATAGTGCTGGCCTACCATGTGCAAGATCCTGTGTTCAATCTCTAGTACTGAAAAAGAAAAGACCTAAAAGTGGGATTATTAAATTATGTGGTAATTTTATTTTCAAGATTTTGAGAGATCTTTATTTTCCTTAATGATTGTATTACTTTACATTTCAACCAAAAGTGCAGAGATGCTTTTTACTCCACATACTCTTCAAAAAACTTATCTAGGGTCTTTTTGATAATGCTAATCCTGACAAGTGTGAGATGATATCTCATTGTGGTTTGAATTTGAATTTCCCTAATGATTACTGATGTTTAGCATGTTTTCATACTTCATATATCTGCGGCAATTTATCTTATTCTGAGAAATGTTCTTTCTCAAGACAAGTTCTTTGTTCTCTTTTTAAATTTAGTTATTTGCCTACTTGCTATTGAGTTGTTGATTACGATTACTTTGTTGACTGCTTCTTTTGTCTGCCTAGACTTTTAGGTTTATGAAGTCCTATTTGTTTTTGTTTTTGTAGCAATGTCGGGGCGTTTTGGATGTGATACTTGTTGCTGGACAGGGAAAGGAAGAGAGTGGGAAGAGAACTAACTAAAGAACTAACTTTAATATGGGTTATATACTTTAAATACATTGTCTAATTTAATTTCAGGAATAGCTGTAAGAGAGAGAAATATGATTTCCACTTACACATGAAGAAACGGAAATGCAGAGAAGCCTGGTTACCTTTCCCTGCTCTTCCACTTCTATATAGGACCAAGTTTAGGGCTAAGCTTAAAACCCTCTGTCCCCACCATGCTAAGTCCAGCTTTCTTAGCCCTTCTAGTAGATTCTTCAAGTTTACTAGTAGCTTCCCCTTGCCTGAGGCCAATATACTCTGACTTATTATACAAGGAGAGTTCTCTTTCTTCACTGGAGGCTCTCAAAGCAAATAGAAAATGAGACCTGATTTGGGCACCCAAAATGAATGGAAAAATATTAAGGCTCTCATGAATGCTGACAACAGCTTTACTTGAAAAAAGTCTAAGTAATCTTTAGAAGCAGCGGTAAATGCAGGAAGTATGGTCTCCTTGGTCTTTACCAGAAAAAAAAGGACAATTCTGTGAATACTCCTTAGTTATAACTTTTATGCAACAGAGGACCTTTAAATTATAATCTAAAAAGGTCTGATGAAGAAATATGCAACGGAAAAATGTTTCGAAGTCATGCAAGCTTGTAAGATTGAGTAATTATATATATTAACATATATAATTATATAAGTAAGCTTATGATTTGTGCAATATCCTCTAAGAATGTAAAAATGATTCATGAAGGTAGAAAAGACTGACACAAATACAGGAAAGAAGAAGAAAACTGCTTTCAGGTGCAGAGTATTGAATGCATAATTCAACAGTTAAAAAGAATAAATTTATGGCCAGCTGATCAGTTAACATTATTTGTGGCTTCCTGTGGTTACATGGTATCGCTAATTCCACTCGCTTTCCTGAGCCACAAACAACATTCATTTGCCAGTTTGAGAATTAAGCTGACACACTCCATAAATGGGTCTAAAAACCAACTAATAGGAGTGGAAGTTGGTGAATATTAGTCTGTCCGTGTCAGTTTCAGGCTTCACGCGGAACATGAAGCTTGCTTCCCAGAAATCTCAGTTCCATTGGTATTCATTTGGTATTAGACATTAGTTATTTACTTATAAAATATGTGCTCATTACAAAGGTCTGTGAGTGCACTTGCATTAATTATTCATCCAAAGATTCTGAAACACGTTGGAGGATCCGAAAGGTAATTTCTAGCTACTGATGGGAAATGTTACGCATGAGAGCTCATCAGCAAGGTTTCAGGAAATGGCATGGATTTGGAAGGTAGGAACCAATTGGGCATTTTTGTCATTTCCCTTAAAGTTCTATGCCATTTAGAAAAACAGAATAAGATAATTAAAAATTAGTTCCTTTTTTTCCTGAAAAATCAATACATTACAAATATGACAAAAGTGCATAAATTTATGTTATTTAACTCTATCCTCCAACCCTCCATGTTTCTTTAATGAGAAGATTAAGAATTGCCAAATTATAATTATAGAAATTATATTTGTACTATTTCCATTGTTTTAATGGGTTTATGTTGTGTCATACTTTAAGTTCAGCCTGTATGAATGCAGGAATCTAAGCATAAATCAGAATTAGAAAACTATTAATTCATTTAAAAATCCTTTATTTTAAAATGTTCTTTATAATTTCCCATAGAATTTGTTTAAATACAAAGCTCTCAATATCATAAGTGTTTTTCTTAATTTTCATAATTTTTGTTTTGGAAATTTCAGCTTAATTATTCTAAGACAAATATTATTATTTAATATAAGATATATATTATTTATTGATTTTATATATGTGAATACAGATAACATATGCACATATTCCTTAAACAAAACATAAATATATGTCACAGTTAAAAATTCAAATTATGCAGAACAATAGTTGGCAACATGTGGAATTCTCCCTTTTTTATTCTTTCCTACCACCTTCATTTGTTTCCTGAGTAGTAACAGGAACAGTAATTTTATGAATGCCTTTTCTATCGACTTTCCATTCATTTGGATACTAATACATACATACATGCACATGTATATATATATATATATATATATATATATATATATATATACATACATGTATATATGTTTTTTCCAACATGGAAAAAAAGTATTTTAAAGAGTTAAATTTATTAGACATGTTAGGAGAAATCATCTCTCACATGAGGAGATAATTATTTTTATAATCATTAACTCACTGTGTTTTCTTTTGAGTTCAATTACCTAGTGTAAATTTGTAGAAGCCCTTCATTAATGGTAAATATTGTAGTCTTTTTGTTCTGTGGAACCAAATACAAAGTGCTTGGAATACATTACAGGCTAAAGTTTTTTCATTCTAATTAAAGATGAAGATATATTTGTATTTTCTCTTTAGCTCATCTGTGAAGGCATCATTTAAAAGTAGAGGAAAATATGAAAGTATATGATATTTAATCTTACAATGAGAAAGAGGAAGGAGCTATAGTAGGGAATCTCCAACTTTCTTGGGATATTTAATGAAGTAGAAATGAATTCTGATCTTTCAAAAGAGTTAGAGCCCTTATGTAAAGATAGGAAGATCCAGGGTTGGGGATGTGGCTCAGTGACAGAGTGCTTACCTAGCATGTGTGGGGCATTGGATTCGATCTTCAGCACCACATAAAAATAAAATAAAGATATTGTGTCCAACTACAACTAAAACAGTATATTAAAAAAAAATAGGAAGATCCTACCTTACATGTAAGAGGGAAATAGAGAGAAAAGGAATAGTTGGTAAAAAAATTTAACCTATTTTTTCTAGGAGCTATTAAAAATATTTCACCATAATAGACTTTTTCCATTTTTTAGATATCATAAATAATTTATGCATATGGATAAAATAATTCAAACAATACAAAATGGTACTAAATATACAGTAACATTCTCTGACTCTGTTCCTGTGCCCATTATTAATTCCCCTCTAAGAGTGATTTTTCAGAGTGCTTCTTTACCTTCTCCTCCATGGTCCAGAACTTAAATTGTTTTTATTTTATTTGAGCTAAAAAGATCAATAAAATAAAAACCAAGAAAAAAGAATCTTTTATTCTCTAATAATAAGGCCCCGTGCTATCAAGATATTTGAACCCTAAGCTGTAGGTTGGGATTTTTTTTTTTAAGAGAGAGAGAGAGAGAGAATTTTAATATTTATTATTTTTTAGTTCTTGGCGGACACAACATCTTTGTTGGTATGTGGTGCTGAGGATCGAACCCGGGCCGCACGCATGCCAGGCGAGCGCGCTACCGCTTGAGCCACATCCCCAGCCCCAGGTTGGGATTTTTTTAATTGTCAGATGCTTCTGGGGTTCTAACTGGGACTCTTAAGAGCTCAGGAGGCTGTTCTTGCCTTTGGTCATATTTGGAATTAGCAAAGAAGAATTTATGGTAATAAAAATGCTAATTTATAGAGCAAAACAAAAGCTGAAAAATAACAAGTGTTAGTAGTCGAAGCTACTTTTAAGTGGAAATAAAGGATAATTTTGTGAATTAGAATCACAAAAAGGGGGCTGAGGTTGTGGCTCAGTGGTAGAGCACTCGCCTGGCACATGTGAGGTTCTGGGTTAGATCCTCAGCACCACATAAAATAAAATAAGATAAAATAAAATAAAGATATCATGTCCACCTGCAACTACAAAACAAAACAAAGACAAAAAATTTAGAGCTTTGGTCTCTGTATCCACTTAAAATTAAGACGACTAGAGCACAATTATCAGAAGCCTCAATACATACTTTTTCCTTCAGAATTATCAATAAAAACAAGGACCACATAAAGTGTTCTCATTCTTTAAATGCAGACACAAGTAAGAGTCTTTTTTTGGGTTCTACCCAATCTAGCAAATCCCTTTAGTCTACACTGACTTCCTATCCCTGGAGCCAGATGGCTAGATCCTTGGGGTTGTCATTGATCTAACTTGCTTCATATATTATACATAAGCTTATCAAAAGAAACTCTTCCTTTTATACTTGTAAGAGATATTGTTCCATTGTTTGGCAATCAAATTGATTGATTTGACTTTTCCTAATTTATATATCATATTAAAAATAGTGTAACATTTATACAAACAAGATTAATTTAATATTAGATAACACATTATAAATCAACATTTATAAATGAGAAAACCCCTCTATTCATCTCAATAATATAGAAAATTAGAATGCATATTTAATAAAATTCAACTTCCATTCATAATAAAAAAACTTGACAGTTGGGAGTAAGAAGGAAATTCCTTACCCTGATCAAGAGTATGTACAAAATATTACAAGAAATGTTACACTTAGTAGTGACATGCTGAAAACATTCCCTTTGACACCAGGCATAGATCAAAAAGGTGGCTATTGTTTCTATTCAATGGTGCTGAAGGACCTATTCTAAGTAATCAAACAAGAAAGAGAAAGAATTTCCAATTATTGGGAGAAAAAATAAAAACTGCCACTTTTTTGACATTATCCAGTTAGCTGTAAAAAACTATATATTATTTAGATTATAAGTAAGTTAATAAATATGCTGACTTAACACAATAATCCCATAAAGTATTTTAAAAATTCTATTTACAATAACAGCAGGAATAAAAAGTATCTATGAAGACATTGCAAAAGATATACAAGCTGTGGGGAAAATTATAAACTCTATTCCAAGATATGAGAACAACTAAAACAGAAAAAATTCATGCTTATAAATAATTTGAAGATAATTATGCAGATTTTGCTTCTCCTTAAAATAATTTTTAGGTTCAATAAATTGAAATCTAGTTTCTTTTTCTTTGGGGAACTTCAAAAATCTATTGTCATATATCTATGAAAAAGTTAACTGGGTAAGAATAGCCAATACATACCCAAAGAAGAAATAGGGTGAATTGGTAAAATGGAGACTTAGTTTTGCCAAAATTTAAAATGTACTATAAACCCGTTGTAATTAAAATGTTTCAAGAACAGAATGATATGTAATTAGAGCTACAGGAACAGAATATCAATGACACAAAGATACATGTGCAAATGGAAATTTGATTAATAGCAGAATAAGCATTGCTTATTGATGAGCAAAAAGGCTTTTTATTAAATGGTGCTCTGATAATTGGTTGTTCATGCAGAAAAATAAAAAATTTTAATCTCATATTATCCCATAGACAAAAGCAATTACTAGATAGAAGAGCATAAAAATAAAAATGCTAAAGCAAGGAATAGCTTTTAAAAACAAGACACAAAAAGAACAATCTATAAGTGGATTATTGCTAGCATATTCACCCACATTAAATTCCTCATTGAGACACATCATAAAGAGAGTCAAAAATTCAGCGATAAATTGTGAGAAGATATTGGAAATATATGTAGTTGACAAAATTTGTTTTCACAATATGTGAGAATTAAAAGGAAAACCCTGAATGGAAAAATAGAAAAAACATAAGAATAAGTATTTCAGAAGGGCAAAGACAAATCATGAAGATATGGAAATATTTTATAAAAATCTAGGAAATTCAAAATAATCCCAAAGTAAGATGCCTCTGCACAACCATAGATAAGCAAAAAGTTAAGGTTGAAAACATCCAGTCATGAAGAGGCTAAGGTGCCCTCTCACAGTGCAAAGTATGTAAAAATTGGGACAATCACTTTGCTGGTAAAAGTGGGTGTGTGCATGTCGTATGACTCATCAGTTCCACTGATAGGTGTGTACCACAGAGGAAATCTTACACATGAGCATTGGTAGAACTAAGCAAGGGTATTCAAAGCACTTGCTTGTGATAGTGAAGCAGCAGTAATGGAAGTAGCAATACCAATGATAACAACAAAGCAACTGGACGTAACCTAAGTCTCTACCAATGGTAAAAATGCATACACAAATTGGGGTATATTCATACAATGAAATGCTATTTTGCAATGAAAGAAATTACCTCAACCCTGTATGTATCAGTATGAATGAATCTCAAAAGTATGTCGATGAAAGAAAGTTAGCCATAGGAGAATATCCACTATATCATGTGAAAAAATACGCAAAACTGAAAAAAAAATTAGGATACACCTATATGTGATAAATTTATAGAGATTAAAAAAGGAAGGAAATCGTTGATATAGTTCAGGACAGTGGATATTTCTGGGAAGAAAGAAAAAATTGTATCATAGGAACATCCAGGAGGGAGATGATACATCTAGGTAAAGGTAATTTTCTATTTCTTAAGCTGAGTGGTGCTGTGTGGATCCTCAGTTCATTAACATTCACAAACCATATGTATGTATCACACATTCTTTTTCTATCTGTATATTTCAAAAATAGAACGGCATGGTGGAGGTAGGCAAGCCAGTGCTGGTATGGTAACCCTGTCACGAATAGAACACAAGCAAGTTCTGTCTTTGTGCTTCCCCATCCTTAGGACATGGCTTTTGCTGTGAAGCTTTCTTTCTCTCCAAAGTCTAGTCACATTCTGCTAGGGAACAGCTGAGGAGGGAAGGGCAAAAGGCTCCTTACAGTGTAGCCAGAAGTCTTTAAAGCCCTTTTGCATAGGCATCATCTAAGGATTTCCAATTACATGTCATTGGCCTGCCAAGGAGTGTGGAACATTTTGGCTATAACATTGACAGCCTCCACAAAATAGAGTTCCCATAAATAAGAAGAGTGGGTTCCTTTCTTAGAGTGCTTGTCACAATCTCTTAAGTAATTTCTGCAGAAGAGTTCGTGTACACTTACTTTTTGATTCCTTGCATGACTGTTTGTGGCTTTACTTGTTTTCATTTTATTGCTTTATTTAAAAAATTTAAAATTCAACCTGTGAGGGCACATCAGCCTAAAGATTAATATATAATTTTTCTTCAGATTAAATATATTTTCTTGAGAGTATCCTTATTTTATAATTTTTTAAAATTTGGTTTTCTCTTTTTCTTAAAATTCTTTTATCTTATAATTTTGTTTTTTTTTAAAAAAGTATTTTTGTATGGTGAACCAATATCTCAACTCTTTTCTCTTATTTTTAATTTTTCTTTTTTGCTTCAGGAAATTTGAGTTTTTCTTTCAGATCATTCATTAAGTTTTTGGTATTGTCTATTATTTAACTCTTACTCAATTTCTTATTTTGTTAATAACATTTTTGTTCTTTTCAAAATATAAGACAATTGTATATTTTAATTGGCAAAGATTCTTGTTCTTAGATTCTAAGAGCTGATTTTTCTCTTTTCTTTTTTTCTTGTCAGTGGCACTTTACCATTGAGCTACATTACCAGCTCTTTTAATTTTTTAGTTTGAGACAAGGTCTGCTTAAGTTGTAGAGTCTGACCTTAAACTTGCAGTCCTCCTGCCTCAGCCTCCTGGATATCTGGGATTACAAGTATGCACCACTGAGCTCAACCTGACTTTTCCTTTATGGATACAATAGCCACTTTGAATCCTTTGATAATACCAAATACAGTTTTGGGTGTATCTTCTCCTGGATCAAATTTTCCCTCTTTGTTCAATTTTATTTTTTCTTTTGTTATATTGGTTTTCTTGAAATGGTAGATTATTAGGTTGTCCATTTAGGAATGAAAGATTAGGTAAAGTAATGTGAAACCAGGTGTAATATAACAGAAATGTGAATGTAATAGGTTATACTTTATCTTATTGGTTTTTAAGTAGAAAATTGTGAATGTATTGTTTCTTCTGTGAAGCATAGGCCTGTTTATGACACATCCTATGTACTTGTTACTAATTATAGTCAGGAAAGAGGAAATCAAAACTGGTGAATTTGAGCCATATAATTCCAGGAGAAAAAAGTGAAACTGTCCCAGGATATAGCAAAGAATTTAAGAGAGATTATCACGTAACCACACTTATAAGGTGCCAGCTAGTTGGCTACAGACATTCAATAAAAATTAACCAATTAAAAAGAGAGTCATTGTATTCCAAGAATGACAAATCAGTTAAATTTTCTTTAAATGCTCAAATCTGGGATGCCTTTAAGTGTAAGATGTATCATTATTTTTCATACCACCAAGGAGGGAAAAAAGTGCTGCTTATATTCTAAGGTAAATCTTAGGATTTAGATGTTTAGACTTGCTTAGTTATATAACTTTAATTCTTGTGCATATTAGAAAAAGGCAAATGTAAGTCAAATAGATTGTTTAAGTGTAAGTAAATCTTTCAGGTCTCTGACCCACTTCATTCACAGTAATAGGTGTCTCTGTTTTTCCATATGATTTGACCCTTTTGACTATCAAGAGTTATTAGTAATGTGGCTTTTCTGAAAGTGTGCTTCATTAATTGTCTCTGGGCTTTTCTTCTAAGCCACTGCACCCCTTACCAGTTTTCATGCTGATGCTTTTGTGTTCTTAACAGCGGTTATCAATGGAAAAATTCCAGTCAACCACAAGGTTGATTCCAGTCACAATCCTACATGAAACTATCCTTAAATAGTTCAATATCTGAAAGCTCAAGTGCTTGATGGAGTCCAGTTATGCCCCTTTCATAACAACCACGTAATATATAAAAAAGCAATGGCAACTTTATGTCACACCTGCTCCTAACCTACTGAGAGTCCATGATGTCATTTACTTTAACACACACCCAGATTTCAAAGCTGTTATGTGGAAAAATAAAATAAGTCTCTTAAGTACATCTTATTCTCTATCTCTGAAAGACAAAATTCCTAATTTTATAACCTCTATAAGTCAAAAAAACATTGGTAAGAAATGTAGTTATTTTTAATCATGCCAATTGACCAAGTTAATAGATAATTTTTATAATTATAGGAATATTGGTCAGATACAGCTCATTAATTCACTCATAAAAAAACTTTATCTGAGAAAGGAACAACATCTTACAAACTAAAATTAATATGAATAATCAGCTGTAAGTTCTTGAGGTAGAAAAAAATACAACATTGTGACAAAAAGAAGTTTAATTAAATAATCAATAATTTAGGCATGAATTCCTTATTATTTTCTTTGGGTAGGAATTCTTGAACTTTGTATCAGGTGTTATATTCCACCCAAGTGTTAATTGTTAGCAAACTAGGTTTCTAACTTCAGCTTGTGTTTTAGATGGTACTCTTATGTTCTTTTGTTTCAAAATTATTAAAACCTTAGGAATTAATGCGTATCAGTTATGTGGGTTTTTTTCCCCCCCCTGGAACAGATGATATAGCTTGGTACTTGGTCTTCAGGGAAGGGCTCACTTCCCACAGGGAAGGGCAAAGTCCTTTACATGTATCTCCTAATCACAACCTCACTTCTTTCTGCTGTTTCCTGTGAGTGCTTAGTACAAACTTGGCACCTCCATGGGACTCTGCCTTTAAAGTAGTTTCCCCCTCTGCTGAAGTCCCCTGTGGCTTCAGATATAGGAGATTTCTCATTCACTTTTTTTTTTAATCTCAAAGTTGCTTCAGTTTTCATTCTTTTTTTTAAAAAATATTTTTTAGTTGTAGTTGGACACAATATCTTTATTTTATTTACCTATTTTTATGTGGTGCTGAGGATCAAACTCAGGGCCTCGAATGCGCTAGGCAAGCACTCCACCACTGAGCCTCAACCCCAGCCCCTGCTTCCATTCTTAGTATTACTCAATATTTAGTCCCTTTTGTCTATATTTCTAGTATTTTAATATGATTTGAGGTCAAGGAAAGTGAATACTCATAGAGTCTGTTATCTTTATTTAGAAACCCAAAGGATATAACAAGATGAATCAAGTTGTGTTTTCAAACAATTTAAATTCTTTTCTTTTGTGTGTGGTTTAGAAGCACCTTAAATTTTAAGACATACATGGTTTGTTGAGTCTGCAGCTATTTATTATATTTAGGATTTATATGTAGGTTATGTTCTCATGGCATACAGATATGGTGGATGCATGCATCATTTTTGCAAAAAGATTTGAATTTACTCTTGAGGTAATCCAAATTTAGTTTGAGATATCCCAGTTGTGTATCTCAAATTTAGAACAATTTAGAGCTCCTAAGGAACAGATTATGTTTTAATTATTGCATTTCAGAGTCACAAAATATTCAAAGTCATTTTTACCACTAGGATATGTTCCATAAGGAAATAAAATCTAAACTGAAGTACCATTCCTTCTGTTGCTAAGAGAAACATGTTCTTAAAAGGCTTACCTAATGGAGTTGGATTTACAGACTACTTTTCAAGCAGCTCACCTCACAGCCATCATTGACTTCCATAACTTAATATAGAGAAAATTAGTTTCTTCATAGATTATGGTTGTATGATTTATTAGTGACTAAAGCATGTAATTCTCATAAATAAGCCAGTTCTGGGCTAGATTGTTCAAGGCCAAAGGGCTCACGTGACATTTTTCATTTGGGTACAGAAAGGCTATTTGGACTTATAGGATCATTGAGCCTACATTTCTCGTAGTTGACACTGATCCATTCAAAGTCTATAAAATATAGAGATGCCTCAGATACCTTTAAAGTTTTAAACTAAATAATTCAGACACCTTATAATTTTTTTGCCTGCAGGCTCTCTGAAACTTAGTGAAGGCAAACTGGGTCAGTACTTAAATGGAAAATAGTCAAATAAAATATGAAGCAAGGGATACCTAAAGTATTTGTAATTTCTTTTCTCTCTATTTTTTTTTTTATAATTTTCATGCAATGATTTCTGGTATAGGGTTAGTATTGTTCTATTGTGAGGAGTACTTTTTTAGGTGGGAGTTTTTAGTTCTTAGATAAAAGTAGTAATGCAAAATATGAACTATTTAACCTTTAATGTTTGACCTAACTAGGAACTAGAACATACATTGGTAAATGTTAATAAAATATGATTTTGTTTCAGAAATTGTATACATACACACACACACACGTATGTATGTATTTCATTTTCTCTTGTTTTGTTCACCAACCCCAAAAGAGTAAGGAAGTAGGTTAATGCATATTCCAAACATTTAAAATATAAAAGTAGTATGTGTATGGACAATTTACTTACATATTTATGTATAGATATAAATATAATTCTTTAGCAGTTGAGTAAAATTTTCATATATTTCAGATTGTAGTATTTGAAATGCCTTAAATTCTTTTTTGCAGTTGTCTTGTGTAAAGAAATACATATAATATCTGAGTTTTTTGCTTAGTAGGTCATCATACTTAAGGAAACTAGCTGTTCATATGTGCTTGATAAAAGTAGGGTGGAATAACTCAGCATTAGCTACTTCCTGTCTTCCCTTTATCATTGCCTGCATCTATCTAGAGAAAAGGTAGTGTTTAATTTTACTTGCTCTGGTTCTTCAGTATCATTCATCCATTGCATTTTCAATGTTCCTTAATTATATGTATAAATGTTATAGGAATGATAGGACTGATAAGTACTTGGTTCCTTGCAATGAATCAGATCATGTGATGGCCAAATAGGACATCTTCATTCATTCTCAGGGTTCCAATTATACATTGACAGTCCTCAATTCCACCTCCAAACCTGAGTTTCAAATTTTTAAATCCAACTGGTGATTTAACTGTCTTAATATCTGAGGTATACTTGAAAATTCTGCTTGTTTTAGGATGCCATTAACTGCAAAGAAGTTTGAGAAATGTGATCCCATAGTATGCCAAAGCATTGGGGAGCCCAGATTTGGGGAACAGAGACCTGCCTCAGGCACAGTGTTTCACCTTAAGTTTAGTTAATCATTTCAGTTTTTCCATAGTTGCTAAAGTTAGGAGTTTTGGATAAATTATCAATTATTTTCCCTTTTTATAATTACTCTTAATTGGTTACCAAAGTTTACCAATTCTATCTCTTTCAACCAGTGTCTCATGATTATACTGCTATTTCATTATTTCTTATGTGGCCAATTGCCTCCTACCTGCATGCTATTTACCTTGATCCTCCTTTCTTGCTGTTGCTACTCAAAAATATAACCTTTTGGGGTGGGGTTGTGGCTCAGTGGTAGAGCACTTGCCTAGCATGTGTGAGGCACTGGGTTCAATTTTCAGCATCGTGTATAAAAAATTAAAGAAAGGTCCATTGACAACTAAAAAAATTAAGAAAAATATATATAACTTTTTAAGGAAAGAACTTATGGCTAACCAGGTATAAAAGTCAAACAAATTTTATGTATTATACCTTAATCCTTGCAATCTGGCTTATATCAGCATCTGCAATGTATATATCACCTCATATTTGTGCTCCTGAGTATATAGTTCTCCTTTATTTCCCAAAGATTCTTTGTCCTTTGCACCTCTAGGAATGCTGCTTCTGTTCCCAGCAATGCCATATCATTCAAGGTGATAGATGTTCACTAATTTTTTTTCCCTACCTAAAATGTTGGCAAGAATTTTCCTGTGTCTCTTTGTAGCCGATATCATATTTTTCATGCTTTTATGAATAAAACTAATGACATTATTTGGTAATTTGTGTGTATGTGCATTATGGTTAACACTGAGCACAATACCTAGGAATGTTACAGATACTCAACAAATATTTATAAAATTAATGAATGACCAATGCTGTAGTTTGGATCTGGAATGTACCCTAAAGGCTCATGTGTTGAAAGCATGGTCCCCAATGTAGCAAGGTTCAGAGGCGGGGCTTTCAGGCAGTGATTGGTATCATGTGGATTCTGACCTTATTTTATAATGAAATGGATTAACTAAATAGATTAATCCATTGAAAGCTGAATGTTTTACTGGGTGGTGGGACCTAGTTGAAGGAAGTAGGTCACTGGGGTGTCCCTAGAAGGGTTTATCTACCCTCCCCACCCCCTGCCCTTCAATTCTCTCTCTTCCCAGCTGCCATGGTTTGAACAAACAACTTTCTTCTCCCAGGCCCTTCTACCAAAATAAATCTTCCCTCCTTTAATTATTTTTTTTTGTTACTAGGGATTGAACGTAGGGATTATTAACCACTGAGCCATGTCTCCAGCCCTTTTCTTTTTCATTTTGAGATAGGATCTTACTAAGTTGCTTTAGGGCCTTGCTAAGTCACCAAGGCTGGCTTTGAACATGCAATCCTCCTGCCTCTGCCTCCTAAATCACTGAGTCATTGTGCCCAGCTTTTGTTCTTGTCAGGTGTTTTGGTCAAAGTTGTAAAAAGTTGACTAACAGACTTTAAATAAATATTGTTATTAACTCATAATTAGTAGTATTACATAGCTATTGCAAGTCTTTATTTAAGTAAGAGGTTTAAATAGAATTTTGTTTACTATTGGTTTGTCTTCTTACCCAGCCCCCATTTCTGATATAGAATAAGGTACTAATATTTAATCGAGAGTTGAGCTCTGACTCACTCATATGATCAAAGATGAACAAATCTCCTGACTGCTAAGAGCTACATTTGAGCCCATTGAGGGTTTTCCATTAACCCTGGCCACACTATATTCTCTATGATCTAGAGCAGTATTGATCAATGTGGCCTCCAGCCTTAACTTTACATGTGCCAAAAATAGGGATGTATTAAAAAATGCAGCTTTAAAAAATCTGAGGCAATGATGATTAGAGTTGACTTGTTTGAGGCCACTTTATCTCATATTTTTGAAGCTTTCAAAGTCCTAACCCTTTTCCTTTCTTCAAATAGCATTTTTTTTAATGAAATTGCTTTTATTGAAAGGCACATGAGGAACCTTATTCTTACTTTAGAATGGAAATATATTTCTAGTTGATGGGATCTTGTCTTTTAGTATTTAGAATTCAGCAGCAGTTGTAAAGACTTTACAGAATATCCTTTTCCTTAGAGCCATGATGTCCTGTTTCCTATAGTGGTCCTTGATAAACCTTGAAATTCCCGGATTCTGGACTCCTTTTAGTCCTACCTTCCTGACTCTATTAACTCTGTAGACTTTGGGTTTACATTGTCTACCTAGTTTCTGTCTTCTGGGCTATTTTATCTCTGGTGTCTCAGGAGCTTCCCTGCTATTATGAAGATTTTGAGGATACCTGTTGTAGTCTATCTGTACTTACTTGTATGTATCTCCACTCTCTATCCCTTTGCCATACTTGAAATTTGTTTGTTTTAAACTTAAAGAAACTTGGATAATTAAGTCAATAATTTGATTAGAAGTTAAGTAGTTTTGTAGTTGATATGCTTAATTTCCTGGTGGAAACAATGTCAGGCTTTAAATCAACTTTTCTTATTTTCCTTGTATAATGTGAAATCCGTCTGAGAAAAAAAAAACTATCTTGCTGACATGACAGTGGCTTACATCTTAAAAATTTTAAATATGGTATTCCCCAGGCAAATTTGAAAACAAATCAATTGCCTTTAAAAAAAAAAAAACAGAGCTTGTAGATCATAAGCACCTATTTCCTAAACACAATAGGGAAAAAAATTTTCTCTCTTCATTTTCTGTGATTGCAACAGATAGTAAATGGTCCCCTTGAATTGTTCTAGAAGAGAGGAAACTTGATTAAATTCACTTAAAGTTTCACAGGACTTGGCATACTCTATACTCCATATCAGTTAAAGAAATGGTTATTTGAAGGATTATCTCCTTTCTGTGTCTTGGATATTTTTATCCCATTTTTTGACCCATTACTGAACTAGAGGTTTCACAATTTTGGCCATTTCTTATGTCAGCTTCTGTCTTTTTGAATTTGTAAGCCTGTATTTTGCATTTCTCTGTTGTCTTATGGAAATGTGACTTGTCTCTGAGTAAATTTCCAGAATGAAGGAGAGCTTGGAAAACATCTCATTATCACAAAAACACAGTTTCTTATAAGCTCTATTCCATATGTAAATGCCCACTCATTTGAGTTTCTTTTCAATGTTTGGCATTTCAGTTTGTATACATCTACATATTTGTATATAAATTATCCTATGCAATTGCACACTTTAGGAGAAACTATTATGGGGGTGGGAAACATTATGTTAAATAATTACCATTTTTACAATTTGAAATATTTTTTTCTTTTTTCTATTTTTAAAACACTACCCTTACAGATCTTGCAGCAATGACATTGAAGGTTCTATAGTTCCAAACCCTGCAATTCAAATACCATATTTTATTCTTGAGTAATTAAAGTTCATTGTAATTGGAGATTTCTGTAAAGCTCTTTGGCATATTTTCATAGTCTCTACCTTGTCTATTCAATTGGTAAGTTAGTGTTTCCAAACTTCTCCGTGAGAAATGCACCTAACAGCTTGTGATTCAAATTATGCAACAGAGGATTATATATTTATACTCAGAATTATTTGTGGTGGTATTTGAGTATGAAAATAATACTTCCAATCTCTGCTTACTATCTCATCACGTTATTACCAATGCTTAAAACCATGAATGATCTGCTTTTTGTCTAAGAGATGAGTCAAACTCTCATGCATGCTGACACAGTTGACCTCTGGCATTCCCTAATGCAAATCCCCCCAACATGTCCCAGGCTCCCATGTGGCTTTAGGCTGCTGAGCTTTTGCACAGGCTGTCTGTTGTCTTAGCCTGTAGTGTTCCATCTGTCTGCTTTAGTCCTGGAAAAGTCAAGTCTTGGCTTTAGTGTAGCATAACCTTAGGTAAAGATTTTCCAAGTAGTTTCAGGTGCTCTGTTGTTCTTTATTCTTGGTGTGCTTTTTACACACCATTGTTATAGTAATTATAATATTCATATTTGTTGAACTGTCATATTAATATGGTGGACTAAGAATTGAGACACACTTTCCACTTTTACTTGGCTGAATCTTAAGATAGGGTGGCTTTGACTAAGGAGTCACCATTTTTTTTTTTTCTTCAGAACAGGTGAAAGTAGGAGTCATTGTGCAATGAACATAATTCTAAGTCTAGAACTCTTTGATAGGACTCACCTTAAACAATTGTAATTTCACAATTTTATTGGTCTGCATCCATGGACCCCTTTATGTTTCATGCACTGGTACTTTAAGGATATTCCATCAAAGAATATTCTACCTTAACTAGTGATATGGAACCATGGGACAAATGCATTATCTGTACCTAAGTTCAAGGAGTTGATCTAGGTATAAGGCAAAAATTTGAAGTGGAATGATTAGAGGCAGGCTCAGGAATCAGTCTTTCTGTATTCTGCCCCAAAATAACAGTTAGGAGGTGAATTGGTAAAGATTCAACACTCACATGAGTGTATTCTTTCCCAGAGTTATCATGTAAGACCTGAAACATGATTGCTGTATTTTTTTATTTATGTGATGATTGACAGTGGGATACTACCTTGTGAACTGGAGTCTCCTCTGCCCACTTTCCAGTATGCTCAATCCCATCTGTTCAGTTCATATGAACAAGCTACTTCTTTGGAAAGACCCCAGATGCTAGAAAGCCTCTAGAATGGAGGATAGCTTTGGAATACAGGAACCACTGCCTACATAAGGTATAGCAACGATGTTGAGTGAAAGAAAAAAAATATTTATTCTTCAGTGTTTCTGGCTAGATGAAAATAATCATAATGAGTCAATACACCTAGAAATGATTAACTAGGATTAGGCACTTCTTAGGCAAAAGAGCAAAGGCTACAAAAGCCTTCTGATTATGTCCTCTTGCCCTCTCAACTTTACATGAGTAGTGTGTTGAGAAAACAATGAAATTGGTGGGAGGAGACTAGAGATCATTGCAATTTAGGAATGACTCTGAAAATCTGGTCTGACTTCTAAAATAAAAGTGATAATAAAATCTCTTAAGATCATGTAATCTGAATGCCTCTGCCTTCCCTATTTTTATTTATATTGCTCCAAGACTCCTTGAGTACAGAGGGAAGTGAGTCCTTAGTAGTAAGAATATTATATTTCCCTGTGTCTTTTGAATGTCTTCCTTCTTTGCATCTGGAGGCATGTGCTTTGTATTTTCATTTCTGTGTCCTCAGCATCTAGCATCATGCTCAAGTCTATGCTCAACAAATGAATCCTGAATGAATGAATTGTGGTGCATGTTTCCCTTTGATGAAAAACACACATTTTATGGGATTGCTGGCCTGCTTATTTGCATTAAACTTATGACCCCCACGTGTATGGCACCCTGTAAATGTTCTTATATGAATGTATATTTCCACCTCTAACTTTTGTTTTAAACCCCTTTTGAAGTTGTAAACTGACAAGATCAAGGCAGGATTTTTCTATGAATGCCATTATTTTCAGCATTCACTCATTTTAGAAGAAAAGGAAACTTCCTTTCCTCACCTCCCACAGCCTGAAGAAAGTTTCCTTTTTGAGAACAAAATTACCATTTGTTTCAAGATTTCTCTTCAATTATAGCAATTTCCACATGTTTTTAAACTATTCTCAGTGAGAGAAAAATCAACATTATGTGCTTTTGAAACAGGCGGATCTGGCAGGCACAGGTTTAAAGGAATCATGGCTGAAACAAATGAGTCGGAAGATCTTTCTTGTTTGCTCTTGGCTATTGCCCATGTTGTCTATGAACTCAGAAGCAGGACAAACCAGACTATTTTTTTTTTTTGAGTGCAGTTAAATTGCTGCATAAAGTGGACCTTGAAATGCACTATCAAACAGCTCACCCTCTCCTTAAGGATAAGACAGCATACACAGCTCAAGTGTATTTTTTATGTTCACAGGCTTCAATAGGGAGAACATTCAGGAAGAATCCATTGCAATCAACCAGCTGTGGCCTGCCAATTCTGGTTCCTGACAGGTAGCAAGCTGTATCCTTGGCTGTAAAGAATCTCAAACAGCCTCGATGTGCTCTCGGGAGGGTAACTGTTTAGCCTAAGCAATTCAAAGAAGCATAATTGTGCTTCACAGTACACAGAAAGTCACCACATCTGTTTCATATTTTTGGCTTTTAGAACTGAACTAGAACAGAGAAATAAACATACAGCTTTGAATATAAAGTAAAAACAAGTTCATGGTGCACAGATGAGCATATTGTATGTAACTCAGTGAAAATTTCCTTAATGAGGGTTTCTTTTGGTAAAGTGAGAAATATTTCTGGTGTTAATCAAGGTTTTTTTAAAAAAGATTTAATAGAAAATATTATCTATTTAAATGTCAAGGCAGCCTATCATTCCTCCTTAAATCTATTATAGTCAATTGTTGAGATGCCGCAGCAGCGTTCACGTGACCTATTGCAAATATTTGGGGCGTCATCTGCACTGCATTAGCCTTTCTAGTGGTAGTTATTTAAAAAAAATAATTTGGATGTAGTAGGCTAAAAACATTCAAGGCAATGAATTAGAACTTCATTAACCACTTTCATCCTTTATTTTGGTTCAAATGTAAATGCAGTCATTTGATATCTAAGTGTATATAATATGTGATGACTGTCTTTTAAAAAATGTAATCTAGCAGAAAATACATCTTAATTTGAATGTAACACTGCTTTAAATATAATTTTAATATTCTTCAGCATCTGGCGTCTCAAAGAATGAGGTCATTTGAGGTTAAGAAAACTTTTCCCTGCAAATAATAAAAATAATCTTCAGACAGTGAAAAAGGCAAGTATTTATTTAAAATGATCAGACACCATGGAGAAGAGGGGAGAAAGAAGCTAACATGCTTGGAGGTTTTTCTTTTATAGGGGTTATACATTATGATATTGAATTATTCTTATAATAACTATCATGCAGAAAACATTTTTGAGATCTTATGAGTCTTATCTTATACCTGTCATGAAGTAATTGGCTCAGTTATCAAGAGATATGTTGATTGTACTCAGATCTCTCTTACTCCCTCTGCTTCAGTCTGCAATTATATGTTTTTATTTTTTACTGTTTGCATTCCCAGCAGCCCATAAGCTACATGAGGTGAAGGACTATGCGTCCTCTACTGTACACCCAAGGACAAGCTCACATGTGAATAGCAGCTAATCAATATTTGTTGAAGTTATAGATGTCTCTCCCTGTTTTAACTTCTTAGTGTGTTGACTCATTTAATATTCCCAGCAATCCTATGAATCGATTACTGCTATCCCCACTTTAGACATGAGTAAAGAAAAGCACAGAGAAGTTGAGTATCTTGCCAAAAATCACATAGCAAGTAGGTAGAGGAAGCAGGATGTAAGCCCAGGCACTCTGACTCTACCTAGTAGTCTGTGCTTTTAATTACTGAAAGTACTCTTGCCAAAGTAAGAAATACTCGATGTTAATCAAGACCGATAAAAGATCTAATAGAAAAAAATTACATGTTAAGGAATACTGTCATTACCCATTGTCATGGTACTTGTTCATTTAACAAAAACACATTAAGTAACTTACACATCACTGTTAGACATCTTAGATTGTCTCACTCAAACCTTAAAGGAATCCAGTATGTGTGTGTGTGTGTGTGTGTGTGTGTGTGTGTGTATGTGTGTGTGTCTATGTGCGTGCACATGTATGTATATGTGTTAATTTTATTCTCTATGTGTTATAGATGAGAAATTGAAGCTCAAAAAGGTTAAGTAATTTGTTGCAGTCCTGTAATTCACACTCAGGACTAAAAGCAAAGCTTGCTTTGTTGCAAATTCATGCTTTTTGTCAGGATGCAGTGCTCAAATTTCTTTCCATTCTCTATTAATATAATAGAAGATCTTACTGGCCAAAGTGTGGTAGCACCTAGAAAAAATATTAATCTTTTTAATTTTTGCTTCCTTTTTTCTTATTTCATTATTTAAGGTTTGTGAGTAACAAGGGTCTGTTATTTTCCTCCCTGGAACAGAAAATGGGGCAGGGCAGATTCTCACCTTTGTAGCTGATTTAGGCTGACAAGAGTTTAGTGAGGCCCTGAAGTTATGGACCAAGAGCCTTTGTGATTCTGTGCTGTAAGCCAGAAAGAATAAATTATTCTTTTTCCTTCTTCTGTCATTTTAAATCTGTAGAGGAATTGTGTGCAATAAAAACTGGAAACCTGCTCCTCTATTGTTAACATATGATATTTTTTATAGTCTGTTGGAGGTTAGAAAGAGGGGGTGCATAGTTCAAGTGTTATTTTTAATCAGGTACCTATAACTCATTTTATATCAGAAACCAGACGAGTATTGGTTAATTACAGCGATCATATAATCTTGCAAATGCAAATAGTCTGACTCAGATTTCAGTTTGTTTGGTACCAACTGATGATTAAAGAATGGTATAGCTTTATAGTTGTTTTACTCCCATCTGTGTGCACCAGGCAATCTCCACTTACAGATGGTCGTGATTCAGAGACAGGTTGCCACATGCGAGAAAAGTATGTTTCAGTTATTTTAATAAGATTTATTGCGGTAGTCACAGTTAAATGCTTAAACCTTAATGATAATTGCTGCTAATCTTTCAAGAAAATGATTAGAGTTTAATAAACCTCAAGAAGGATATTTTATTGCGAACTTAAACAAAATTGCAAAGGTAAATTTTATGTTTATTTCCTCATCTAATAAATTTGAACACTGTGTATAACTTTTTCCATTTCCAGAAACTGAATTTTATACACATATCACACACACACACACACACACACACACACACACACATACTCACACACTTCATTCGGACCAATTAAAGACCTCTAGTTGTAACAAAACCAATAATGGATCAAATGGAATTTGAAACATACATTAAAACAATTCCTTATTAAGCTTGAGCTTTTGTTTGTGATAAAATAGACATACCTTAACATTTACCATTTTGGCCATTTTTAATTGTATAGTTAAGTATCTAGAACCCTTCCATCTTCTCAAACAGAAATCCTATAGCCATCCAACAGGAACTCCACATTTCCTTCTCATCTTACCTCCTGGCAAGATATGTTCTGCTTTCTGTCTCTGTGAATTCTTTGCTTATTCTTGATATCTCATGGCTATGGCTTGTCTGCTTATATCCCTCCACATTGTACGTTGTCCTTCAGGAACTGATGAGGTAAAACAGGATGTGTACCTACATATGTATTAAGTATGTGTACAGACATACACATGCATATGGCACATGTCTTATGCAGACACCCATGATGGGATTAATGCCATATGTAAAGTCTTGAGGGAAGTAGTTTGTTCCTTTTTGCCTTTCTACCCCAGGAGGATGCAGTAAGAAGATGACCTCTTTGAAGCAGTGATTGAGTACTTGCTAGCCTCTGAACCTGGTGGTGCCTTGATCTTGAACTTTCTCACTTCTAGAACTGTGAGAAATAAATTTCATAAAAAATTATATATAAATTTCCCATCCTGAGATATTTTTTTATATAGCAGGAATGAGATAAGACACTCTAACAAGTAGAATCATAAAATATTTGTTCTTTTATTCCTTGTTTATTTAGCATTGCTTTTATTTCACTTAGCATGTTTTCAGAATTGATCAATATTCCAGAATTTCATTCATTTTTATGGCTGTGTAGTATTCCATTGGATGCATATAACTAAATTTTATTTATTTATTGATGGATATTGGCATGGTCTTTGGGATGGATATTGGAGCACTTTAGAGGTTATAAATAATGTTGTTATGAACATTGGTGTACACATATCTATGTCTCTGTCTCTGCTTTCAATTCCTTTTTTTTTTTTTTTGGTACCAGAGATTGAACCCAGTGACACTTAACCATTAAGCTACATCCCCAGACCCCTTAATTTTCTATTTTGAAACAGGGTCTTACTAAGTTGTGTGTGGCCTCACTAAGTTGCTGATGCTGTCCTTGAACCTGTGATCCTCCTACCTCAGCCTCCCAAGTCACTGGGGTTACAAGCATGCGCCGCCATGCCAACTCTGCTTTCAATTCTTTTGGGTAAATACCCAAGAGTGGAATTGTCAATCATGTAGCAATTCTATGTTTAACTGAGGAACTGATGAACTGTTTTTTTTTCCTTCTCAATGGTCATACCATTTTAAGAGTCTACCAGTAATGCATGAGAGTTCTAGTTTCTCAATATCTTTAGCAATACTTAATATTTTCCATTTTTTAAAATAATAACCATCCTAATGGGTATTTTAACCTTGATTTTTATATTTTAAATGACTAGATACTTTAATAATCATATATATTTATTTATACTAATTTTGTACAAATTGTCACTAAGTTGTAATTTTGAATGATCTAAATTTGAATAATTTCATTGGTTTGTTTGGCCAATCTCTCTGACTAAACTGGAAAGATCCTTTACTTAAAAGTGGTTCCAATACACACATAAATAGCATTTAACCTTTTGTGAAAGCCTTCATAGAAAAGTAGCTTTGTTTGAATGCATAAAATTAGTTTAGAAATAAAATTCATAGCTATGTGCAGAAAGATGAAATGATACAGATTATAATTCAGGGCATTTCTGTTGTTGGTCAGGTAGAATAAAGTGTTTTTGCTAAGAAAATTGACATAGAATACATAGATATGTATATTTAACTACACAAATACACATGATATGTGTATATCATAAGGATAAAAATCTTTATAAGCAGGAGGCTATTGCAGAGAAGATATGGGCAAAATAAATAAGTTTTCATGGGCATGAAAATCTGAGATACCCTGGTTGACTGTATTTTAGAACATCTTAAAGGAGACACTGACATTCTGGGACTGGGCTAACAGAAAAAAGTAAATCTACTTGCACATTCTAATTGTGGATTTTTTCCTTTTCACTCCAGGAACCTAAATTTTACTTGGTTTGAATAGGATTTGTGTTTTTTCAAAGATTGCTCTGTGTTAAGTCCATACTTCTGGCTAGTGGAGACTGTGTTAGGAACTAGCTCCACATTTGAGAAGCTACTCAGAGGAGAGCTGGGTCCCTTGTTTTGGGAGAAAAATCAATGCGTATTGAGTTTTGATTGAAGATGGCTACAAACCATCCTTTAGACACATTTGAAGGTTTAGTGTTTCATTTCTTGCACTAAGCACCAACATTTTATCACCATATAATTCTACGTTTATATAGCTTTGGAGCTTCAACTTTTGAGTTCATGTCTGAAATAAAAATCCTTAAATTATTTATTTGTAGTTTTAAGATGAAATAACTTAGTTATATTCTTTTTTCCAGAATTGAATTCAACATGCCTTACACAATTATTATGTAGAAAGACTCATTTACGAAAGCAGATACAAGTGAAATCATTCTTATTTGAGATAAACAATGTTGATGGCATTTTCAATGAATGATACAATTTCTGTTTATCAGTAAGTATGTTTATAATAATAATGTTAGTCCAAGAAAAGTTCTGCACAACTCTGGTTAGGGCAGTGTAAAACATAAATAAAATAAATTATGCCCCTTTCTCAGATAACTTATGTTTCATACTGCACAGAAATGCATTGCAAGTTGAAGTGTTGGAAACATTTAAAATACATCCATAAACGAGAGACCACATTGTCAGGAATAGCCAGTATTCTTATTATACTGGAAAATGCATGTTAGCCTGGGTAGTTATGAAAATAAATGAATCATTGCCTCTTTTCCAATGAATGAATCATGGGCTGAATGGATGCAAAGGTTTCGAGTGCTCTTTCTTTGAGCGATGGCAAGAATTTTTCATCATTTTACATATTATTCAATATCTCTGTCACTATCCCTGTTGATAAATGATATGAAAAGTGATCCATTATCATTTAAAATCAATTGAGATATTTACAATTTATACTTTACTTCTATAGATCTGAAAGTGCTTTCCAAAAAATCAATTAATTTGCACAAAAGGTTAGTCTTATTATCACCATTTTATGGACAGATTCAGAGTAAGAGAGGTTAATTAACCCATCACAGAGTCCAAAAGGCTGAAGTGGCAAGGCAAAAATGGACTGAGCACCAATTTGAAGGCCAGGAACTCTGCTTTTAGCATGGATTTTACTTGATTGAGATCAGTTACTCTAGCCTAAAAAGCACATGCAATAATTCTGAATTATCAGGCAGAAATATGGTGTGGATTAAACAATTAATTTCTGAAGTCCTTTATAAATCTGAATTATTATTACATTTTCTAGCCTTAGACTACTAAGTAGGTCTAGCACTGGTACCTAAGCATAAATTAATTGACAAAGTGATTCTCACTTTTCCTGCGGAGAGATAAGAAACTCCTTGTTCTGATTGGAAATCTATATGTACTGTGGTACATTTTACTCTGATTTCCTTAATTAATGTCTTTGTATCCAATTCCCTAAAAAACAGGAAATTCATCTTACATAGACAAATATCATGTTCAATGTACTTGCATAAAATGTTCATGATTCTATTATAAATGTCTATCTCTTTTTTCCTGGAGATTCAGTTTAGAAATAATGTTAGGTAACTAGTCTAATAACATTTTGCTTTACTAACATTTTATACATACATCTGGAAAGACTGTTGAAAATGCTATTTTCTCCAAAAAGTTTGTCTAGGTTATCAAGGTTTGTGCTTATGTTTGGTTCTTTTTCATTAAATATACTTATGGAATATCCCAATATCCAGGGGTTGCTTTATTGAAAGTTTATTCTCTAACCCTTTGATTGAGAAACTTATTGTTAGAAGGACAATAATATCAAATATTTTATTTAAAGGAATTCAGAGCTGAAGTTTGAAAGATATAGGGACTAACACTACTTTAGTTTTATGCTTTTGTCAGGGGTAAAAGGAAATTTAACTAATGAATTATTTTTCATATAGAAATGAAGTACAACCTCAAGATTGTATTAGAACAGCTTTGAAGTCATTGCTTCAGCAAATATCTATTGAGAAGTTATTACTTGCAAGGCATGTTTCTAGATGGTGAGAGTAAGGAAACTATACCACTGACAGTGTAGGAATTTCTCCTCTATTCTTAGATTTTTAAAAAAATTATGAAATGGTGTTGGATTTTGTCAAATTCTTTTTTCTGAGATGATACTTTTAAAAAATCATTTATTCTATTGCTATGGTACATTGCATAGATTTGTTTTCATATGTTGAATGTATTTTGCATTCTTTAAATAAATTCCTATTTGTCATAGTGTATAACCTTTCCTATAAATTGCTGGTTTTGATTTGCTAGTATTTTGTTGAAGACTTTTGTGCCTCTCTTCATGAAGGCTGTTGGTCTTGATTTTTCTTTCCTTATAATGTCTGTTTCTCATACAAGGATAATTCTGGCTTCATGAAATGAACTGGGAAGTATCTCCACCTCAGTTTTTTTTTTTTAATTGGGGATGAAGTGGGGAGAATTTTTAAAGGACTGGTTATTGACTAATCAATCGTTCCTTAAATATTTGGTAGAAACACCAGTGATGGCATCTTATCCTAAAATTTTTTCATTAAATCTTTCTGATTACTAATTCAGTCTCTTTGTTATAAGTCTGTTTAGATTTTTCATTGTTTCTTGAGTATGTTTAGGTAGTTTTTATTTTTTAAGGTATTTGTCCACTTCATCTGGGCTATTTAATTTATTGGCATACAATTATTTAAACTGTATTCCTAGTATTTCTTTAAAGTCAGTAGTGATGTTCCCACTTTTATTTCTGATTTTAGTAATTTCAAAATTTACTTTTTTGTCCTTTCAAAAGCCAACTTTTTGTTTCATTGATTTTTTTTCTATTTTCTATTCCCTGTTTATTTATTCTCTCATCTTTATTATTTCTAGTTTTTTTTTTTTTTTTTTTTTTTTTTTTTTTTTTTTTTTTTTTGGTTCTAAACATCTTTACTACAAGACTGCAAGAGCAGGCTGAAGACCTGGGTGCTTTGAGACAGCCTTCCACTGGACAGGCCACGTGTCCCGGTCGCATCCGTGCCAGCAAGCGTAAAGCCATGACAGAGCTGTAAGTGAGGAGGAGGAGACTGAGGAGCCAGCGCTCAAGTCGCGAGTGCTGCAGCCCCACTAGGCGTGGGCTGGGAGTCTGATGGCACCTGGAACCTACGGGCTGCAGGAGCAGGGTGGCAGCGTGTCTCTGGGGATCTAACACGTCCTTGCTTTAAAGTGCATCCTTTAAAGTTCAAACTACCTATTTCCCTTTTAAACATGAACAAAATAACAAAAGCTTAGGAAACCTATAGTTGTCAAAATTATGTGCAATTCCTCAACAAATTGTGTTAAGTGATTCTCTGTAAACTTTTTTGGGCCTGGGGAAAAAGTATTAACAACTTGGATTAATTTTAGAAAACATACAACTGTAGGTCAACCATATTTACAAAAAACAACTGTCCGCTAGGCTCTGACAAGGCACAGACTGCTGTGACCAGTCTGTAGGCTGCTTTGTATTTTGCTTAAAAAAATGGATAAAATTTCAAAAATACAAAATTTGACATGAGTGTAAACACATGTGCAAGTGTAGGCACTGGAGATGCCAGGCTCCATACTGAGGTCTACACAGCGAGGCGCGCAGATGCGCCCACAGACCGATACTGAGGTCTACACAGCGAGGCGCGCAGATGCGCCCACAGACTCGAAGCATGCTGCAGGGGCTGGGCAGGAAACCACAAGAAGCTAATGGGCACTTGAGGGGACACGAACGGCAGCAGCACGGGGTCAGCTATGTCTCTGCCCCTCTCTGTAGCTCACTAAGGAATTCACTGGACCATGCTAATAACATCAGATCCCCAAAGGTGGCCACCCCGGTCCTCCCTCCAGTAGCAGCGGGCTGGCTTGAGGTCTCCCGCATTCCTGAGTTCCCCTCAACAAGGCTTTCCTTGGGGGGTGGCTCCACGCTGAGCTGTCTAGAAGCCAATCTTGCCTCTGGTCATGGAATAACCCAGTTTGGCCTCGTTGTTGATGAAGGACATCAATCCCACGTAGGTCTCGATGAGCAGGGGCCGCTCCAAGACCAGCACACCATTTGCTTGTCCTGGCAGAGGACTTTCTTTTTGGGCTTTTTTGACAGCTTGGATTAACAGAGCCTTGAAGCTTTCCAACTGGCACAGAGAAGCCGTCTTTTCATCCACACCAGCCATTGGGTGCTCTATGAAAGTGGCGTAGGGCACGTTTGTGGACCAGGGGTTCCATCTGTTTATGAAAGAAGGACGACTCTGCTTGTCCCATTGGATGCGAATCCCAAAGCCTTCTCGCTTGTTGAGAGATTTGGGGGGAAACTGGAACTCTCCGTGGGAGATGGTGTCCACTGCACTGAGTGCCACCCTGACCACCTGCTGGCACTGAAGGCTGATGAAGTCGTACTTACAGATGAGCAACGACTGGTCAGTGACCAACACCAGACGCTCTTTTTCGTTGTTCCAGTGGTCCACCTCGGTCAGCAGCCACACCCCCTGGATCTCGCCGTCCTCCACGGGCCGGACAACGGCGCGGATCTCTTCCACGGCCTGCTCGATGGTGCCGGGCCGGAACACGAAGTACTCCTTGACGCGGGCGCGGCGCGTGGGGTCGTGGACGCTGAGCGGCCACAGCGTCTGGCGCAGTGGCGTGCCCACCCCCGTCCGGGCCCCGCCTGCGCTGCCCGGCCCCACATCCTCGCCGGCCGCCAGCAGGGTCGTGGGGCTCGTGCCCGCGGAGTCCACCGAGTCCCGCAGCTGCAGCATCGCCACTCCGGGCCGGGACCTAGTTTTTTTTTGAATACTGTTTGCACGGTATATCATTTTCTCTCTTTTCACTTTTATTTGTTCTGTAAACCTAAAGTATGTCTCTTGTGGAAAGTATTTACTTGGATTATGGTTTTAAAAAAATCTTCCAATTTTTGCCTTTTAATTGGCAAGTTTAAATCACTTATATTTAATATAGTTACTGATAAGGTAGGATTTGCATTTGCCATTTGCTCTTTTTTAATAAACATGTTATAAATTCTTTGTTTCTTTACTTTCCATTTCTGCCTTCTTTTTGTTTTGTTAAATATATGTTCTATATTGTACCATTTTAATTCTTTTGTTATTTCTTTTACTATATTATTGAATTATTTTCCTAGAAGTTACTAGGGATTACAATCAATATCTTAGTTTGTTACAATCTAGTTCAGATTAATATCAATTTAATTAAAAAGTATATAGCATTCTCCTATGTGACTCCATTCTAGTCTTCCTTTCTGCTGTTATTGTTATACAAATTTCATTTTAATAAATTATATGACCATATATACAGATTAATAATATTTTGTACTGTTATCTTTTAAATCATATAGAAGAGAGATATCTACTGTATAAAAATATATGATTTGCCCTCATGTTTATTGTGGTTACTTGTTTGTTTAATGATTTTTCTTTACCAGTTCTGTTAGGTCTATACCCTTTTGTATTAACTTTATTTAATTTTTTTCTTTTTTCCTTTTTTCAACATTTTTATTGGTTCATTATAGTTGTACATAATGATGGGATTTGTTACATATTCATAATGCACATCACTATTATTTGGCCAATATTGCTCCCCAATACTTCCCCCTCCTTCCTTGCCTCTTAGCTGTGCTCCCTTTCGTCTACTAATCTCCCTTTGATATTCATGAGATTCTTCCCCACCCATTCCACCCATACTTCCCTCCTGCCCCGCTTTTTCTTCTCTAGCTTGCACATGAGAGAAAACATAACAACCTTCTGAGTTTGGCTTATTTAGCATAGCATAATGGTCTCTAATCCTGTGCATTTTCCTGCAAATGATATTTTAAGTTTTCTTTCTAGTTGAATAAAACTCCACTGTGTATATATACCAGATTTTGTTTATTGATGAACATCTAGTCTGGTTCCATAGTTGGGCTTTCGTGAATCATGATGTATCACTATAATATGACGACTTTAATTGTTCTGGATAAATTCTGTATAGGGATACTATAGCTGAATCATGTGGTGGTTTCCTTCCTAGTCTTTTAAGGAACTTTCATACTGATTTCCAAAGTGGTTGTACTAATTTATAAGCCCACCAAGAGTATAAAACTGCTCTTTTTCTTCAATCTTCTTCTGGTTCACTCAAATAACTCTTCACTCAGACTAATTATAAGCTATTGGTTTAACAGATATTTCTTTGCAACCAATGTCCAAGATTTTTTTTTTTCAAGAGGCCACGTGTGTTTTCAGGACATGTCTTCAACACTAAACAAAGCAGTTGACAACTCTGCTTTTTCGTTCACTTTCTATATCTGCAATGTTGTTGTCAGACACAGGTGAGGGCTTATAGCTTCTCAGGTCTACTGAATATGTGCATATCCCTGGTGATGTGCATAGACCTAACAATACACATCCTAAGAACATAAAACCTTCTAGATTCTCAGGAATATGTCAGGACTTGGACATCTCATTCCTCAGAATTTTCTTCCAGGTCTTTGTTTAGCTAATTATTTATTTTACCTTCTGCCTCAGGCAGCTATGATGTTCAGCAATCACCTGATTCTTTTCAGTGGACACTCTGAGGATAAATGTTCTTGGCATGGTGCAAGCTATGAACCAGGTCACATAAAGGCTGTCCTTTAAGTGGACTCTTCCAGGCAATCACCAGACAGGCCAGATAATGATATTTTTCTGAGAGAGAAGTTTGAAAGAGCTCCAACCACATTTTGTTCCCTTCAGTGGCTGCCAGCTGCTATATTCACCATGAATCTGGGCTTTTGGTTTACAATGCTACCATAGATCTTTGCAAGGATACATGAGAATGAGTCAAACAAAAACATTACAAAGCTTATTGCTATTACCAAAATTTAGTTGTTTAAAAATACTCCTTCATTTCTGTAAACCTTTAGTTAATTCACAAAGTTCTGAAAATGCTGAACTTGATTTTTTTGTTGGGTGAGGGCAGGATTCTGATCAATTTTTATGGAGGAGATAATTTTCAGAGGTCCATATTTGCCATTTTTACTGATGTCAGCAGAACACTTATGAATAATTTAAATCTTTCCTAATTTTTTAAGGTGTTCAAAATTAAATCTGGTTGTTTTAGGAATTTTATTGAAAATAGCCTGTGGTAGGAATTTGTGTGCAGGGTATTCATTTGAAATTCTAGAGGGGAAAACAAAGGAGGAGAAAGAAGGAGATATAGATATAGATTAAATAAGATAGAGATAGAGATAGAGAGAGAGAGAGAGAGAGAGAGAGAGAGAGAAAGGAGAATGATCCTCTATAATATACAAGCAATGAGACTGGGACTACATGGAACTTCTTCGGAAGTACACAGAAAGCTTTCCAGACTAGAGATGAATTAATTTATCCATCGGCTTTTGTTTCTTAACTCCTCCATGTTTCCAGTTCCCCAGTATCCACAGGCAGAGCAAGTTCCTGAACCATGCATACACTGGGGGAAAGTGGTGGTGTTTTCAGGAGACAGTATCAACACAAAACCCAAGTTCTCAATAGCATTGTTTCCCCGAGCAGAGATTGCAGTCAGAGATATGCACCGTTAGTGGTCTCCAGAGCAGAACTTGTAGGAAATTGATTTATTATTATAAAGAATTTGCTCATGCAACTATGAAGGCCAGCAAGTCCTAAGATCTGCAAAGTAAGTAGCATGCTGGAGAACCATGGTATATACTGTTTCTGTATAAGACGGAAGGTCTGAGAACCAAGAGAGCTAATGGTTTAGTTCCAGCCTGAAGCTCAGCAGGTGGAAGACATGAGAGGAGTTCATACTTCAGTTTGAGTTTGAAGGTAGGAAAAAAATCTAATTTCATAGGCTGTCAGGTAGGAGAATTCCCTCCTAATTTCAGAGGACTGGATAAGACCAACCCACTGTTAGATTACATTACTTAGAGTATCAGTGTTACTCTTATCTAAAAATGACCCCCCAAAATCATCCAGAATCATGTTTGGGCAAATATCTGGGCAACTCTTGGCCAAGTTGTGTTCAAACACAAAATCAAGCATCACATTATGGCATTTGTACAACTAGTTTCTAATCAGAGAATAATATTTTTTTATACAAATTAGCAAATAATTGCTTTATAGGACAATACAGTATTGTGTTAAGAAATTCTAAGCCTCAGCTAATCAACTTCCATGGATAGAAAAAGAACTATAGTACTCAGCTAAGCTTCAGTAGTATTCCCAAAGTAATATAATGCATTGGAAGAAAAATAAGCATCAACATATTCTGTTTTAGTTAAGACAAACCATTTATAGCTATAAAGGTATACTAACAAATAAGAAAAGTATACCACATTTTGATTATGAATAACATATGTACTATATTTAATGTCTCCATCTTCTCGAGTGTATGCATTATCATTTATTATTAAGGTATGCTGTAGAGGGAATTTATATAGTATATAAATGTTTATTAATTTATGACCCAAGTTTCTCTAAGCTGAGCTATAAGTAAGTTATTTTCCATTTCATTTGATATCACAGTTTTAGGTGCTATTTTATATTAATAGTGAAATTCATTAAATTTGTACTTAGCAATCTATGTTTCTTCTATTTTAGTGCTATATGACAGAATTAGATTTCTAGCCCCAGGGTACTGAAAGGTGACAGCAAGGTTCTGTTGCATTTTTGAAATTTATTAGATGTATTTTGAAAGCAATACCATATGCTTAGATTGGGAAGATGGGTTTTTCCAAGTCCCCTTAAAAATCTTGTGGCGGTGGTGGTGGGGGGAAGGAAATTCATGCATTAGAACAGAAAATGCAGCTTTACTAGTACTTGTATAATTTTCTTTTTCTTTTTTTTTTTAGTAATAAAATACCTATGGATATAAAGGTTACATTATATTGTTCTAGTTTTGTCAGGTAAATCAGATGTTTAATTTATAGAATGAAGTCCTTTTTCAGATTTTAATACATTATTGTTTATTTGGTGCTGATTAACTGTAATTGAAAAAATTCCTGATTTAGACTAGATTTGAAAATTTTGTGCTTATATTTAAGATTTTTGCCTTTGAGGTTAGTGTTAGTATGGGTTAAGACTTTTGAGTATATTAAGAAGGAATAAATGTATTTGCATGTGGGATGGGTGTTAATTTTGGTGGGTCAAGTGTAGACTTCATGGAGTCAAATTGTGTCTCTCCAAAATTCATGTCTTTTTAGAATTTTAGAATGTGCTCTTTCCTGGAAATAAGATCTTTTCAGATGTAATTATTTAAAATGAAGTCTGAAATAGAAGTTTTCAGACTTGTAGACGTCATTATCTGAGAATAAATTGTTGTTATTTTAAGTTACCCAGTTCATGGTAATTTGTTATGGAAACCCTTGGGAAGTAAGACAGTATTTATGCTCGGATATGTCAGGAATGAACAGATAAACAGAAGTTGGAACTCACTAGACCTCTAAGAACACATGAATATAGGACAATCATAGATTTACATGTCAAATATAGTATTGGTGACTAAATCCATACCATAGTATTGCTAGCAACTTGCCAGGTTTGTATATAAAGACCACATGTTTTCAACTATTTAAGGAATTATGTTATGCCATAGAACTTTTTTAGGGACTCAGAACCCAGTTCAAAAGAATTTTCCCAAGAATCCCTACCAAGTACACAATCATCAGGTAACCTCCAAAGATAACCTCAGATATCTTCTTGAAGCATGTCCAAATATTCCTTCCCAATTTTCCACTATATTTTCACTGAGACTAATGCTTTTCTGTAATGTTTTCATCTTGCCTTTACATAGCACTCTATCACGTACACTTTATCCATCCATAAAGCAACACTTAATAAAACCTAAAAAAAGAACACAAAACAAATATATATATGAATATGAACGTGTATTATATCTCTTATCTCTTATAAGAAGAATCTAAACAGATATAAGTAAACATTTAACAGTACAATGAAGCTAACAAACAACAAATGTTATTTTTAGAGGGATTATCTTTCCTCTTTTCTGCTTGTTGATCTACCTCTACTGTCATCTTACTTCAAAACATATCAAAAACAACATTTGTTTCATGATGTCTTCTTTAAACTCCAATCCAGACAGTTACCCCATAGCTATGGCTGGCTTCCCAGTGATCTTGCCAGCCTCTTATTGCTTTGTAAATATTTGCATATATGATTTTCCTCTACACTTGATTATCAGCCCCTAAGGAAGATCATTGTACCATAAAGGCTGCTTTTCCCCTCCCACTACTGAACATTCTTTCTATTTAAAAACTGTTTTAGCAGTATAGTTAACATGTAGTGAGTTGGATTTATTTTAAATGGACAATTTGACAAATTGGTCCATGGAACTATAACCACAATGGGATATTGAATATATACAACACTCCCCAAAATTTCCTTATGTATATAGGCTGAGTTTAAAAGAAATATTAGCAAAGAGGTTGATTCTAGAAAACTTAAAGATTTCTTGTCAAAAATGTCAATGGAAGGGAGTCAACATTTCTCTAATTCGTAGCAGTTAAATCAGTAGTACCAGGTGGGATCTCAGACTCATTCTGGCCTGTTGAAATCCTCTTGCTGCACTGAATCTGTTAAAGAAATAGTATTTTGGGTTTGTTGTCAACACAGTGAGTCTGGAGCAGTCAGAAGGAATAAAAGCTAACACTGCCGTTCATTAATTCTCCATTGTACATTTTTGGTTCACATTTTAACTCTCTGAAATGAGAATGCATCTTGCAATCAATTCCGTGTTATAATTTAGTAGTTTTCTTTTTATTAGTACACAATATAATAGTGAATCTTAATATTAAATTTTGTTTTATATTCTACAACATCTTCTACTTTTCTGTAGTTAAGAGACCAGAGGCCTGGGATTGTGGCTCAATGGTAGAGCACTTGCTATGTGATTTTTATCATCAGCACCACATTAAAAAAATAAGAGTTATTAAAAACCCTTCCTGTTTGAAAAAAATCAGAAAATAAACCCCACTGTACTTCCTGTGAATTTCTAGTTCTGAGTCATGTTTAATTCTGTATTCTTGACCAATCTTCTGGTTATTTCATAGTTTCATTGACAGTTGGAAAGACATTTAAAAATGATAGTATCACTTGATACTAACATGATTTGACCTACTGCTGAGATCTTATGCTCTTCAAAAATAAAATAAAATAATATTTTAAATGATCCCAAGTCATCATATATTTAAAAAAGGACATGTTTCAGGGACCCCCGCCCCCAAATAGGCAAAAGTATATGGGACCAGAATAAAGGACCAATTAAAGGAGAATATGAAAAATAAATCTTCTGAGTTTAATCTAGAGCTACTTGGTCAAATAAGAGGTAAATATCAGAAATTTCATATTATAATTATTATTGAGTGTTTGTATTTTGGGAAGCTGCTCATTTCAATGTACTGGGTTGTTGGCTGGCAAGTACCACATACTATTGTAAACAGAATGAAAAGGTAGGTAGGTATGACATTAATCACATGACTGGCAGACTGTGCAGGTGATCACAGGACAGAGTGTACCGTGTCGTACCAGACACAGTCCAGGGTATTTTGATGATCTGTAGAAGCAGAAACTTGATTTTGTTGGACACCGAGATTAGATTTATTTCTTAGGGAAAGAGTTTTGTTAATCTAGCACTTAGGATCAAATTGTCAACAAATAATGAGAAACGGCTATCAAATGATCTGACCTATTAATATTGACCTGATGAATACTTTACCTAATTTTAGACAGAGCTATGTGGGAAACTAAATTATAATTAGAAGACCATTTGATGAAAACAGAATCACTACAAGTATAGTTAATCGTGTACCAACAAAACATAATGTATAGGTCAGTATGGTTCAGGGCACTATCTCTTTTTGACATGTTTGTTCAAAAAAAGCCTTTGGTCGGGCACGGTGGTGCATACCTGTAATCCCAAGGGCTCTGGAGGCTGAGGCAGGAGGATCAAGAGTTCAAAGCTAGCCTCAGCAACAGCAAGATGCTAAGCAACTTAGTGAGACCCTGTCTTTAAATAAAATATGAAATAGGGCTGGGGATGTGACTCAGTGATTGAGTGCTCCTGAGTTCAATCCCTGGTACCAAAAAGAGCCAGCCAAACAAACAAACAAACAAAAACCAAAAACTGAAATCTAGCCTCTGGTGTTTAAGCTTCTCTTATCTGTACACCATAGTGGATCATCTACATGTTATCTGTTTTCTTTGACTTTCTTAGGCTACTATCTGATTGGTTACATTTCAAGGTGCCTCAGTTGTCATTATATGCCTCTCCTAATAGATGTTTTTATTATGTCTAAACTCTGTGTTCATATATTACAGAGAATCTCTTGATTTACTTTTGCACCTTCATAACCCCTTATACTTTCTACTCTGCGTGGGTGGGAGACTTATAGACTTAGAGGTTTGTGTGTATTTGAATATTTTAATTATTTATATTTCAGATCATGTTCTAATTCTTGATCAGGGAAACACTGTTATTGTTATTACTCTCATGGTCTATCGTAAGGACACCAGACGTGCCTCTAAGTATTTCAGGTCCTTAGAAATGCTTTTAGAATTTAGATAGGGCATGTGTGTAGACCCAAGGAAATTGTAGAGGGTCAAAATCCTTTATTTGGCAGCTTCCTTGAAGAAAATTTTAATGTTCTGGTATAATCAGAGTTAAGAGTGAATGGATACATTAAGCCTTTCTTGAATATCCTTGTTTCTTCCATTACAGTTACTCTGACAGACTTATTAGTTTCTTTATCTTCCTTTTTTGTTTCACTGTTTTCTTTTATCAATAACAGAGAATGATTCTCAATTCATGCAAATGAATTATACTATACAGATAAATGTAGCTGACATTCACTGAATGCTAATTTTATTATTCAGATTTAGTATGTGCATAAATTAAATTATGTTGTTCAAGTTTCTTTATACAATTGTTATGAAATGAATGGCTCCTAAACTAAAGCTATTCTCTTACTAACTTTGTTTTTACACTTCTTTATAAATATACCTGTGAAGATTATTTCCCTTTCCTATTTTTTTTAACCAAGGAATAATTATAAGTAGAAAGTTAACAATGGGAAAGATCTGAGTTAATTTGCATGAAATTATTGTTAAGGAGCAAATTACAAGTATTGTAATATTGAGATTGTAAGCAGTACATAATAATTATGTTGTTATACTTTATATTTTGGCTATTGGCCAAAATTGTCGATTTTTAAGAGTAACCTTTGTGAAAAAGCAAGTATATAGGTAGAGAGCAGGCTAATGGGAAACCTTACTGGAGAGGTATGGTATGGTGGAGACTGGCTGTTTGCCAAACTACACATCCTTTTCTTCTTAGTCATGGAGTGACATGGCATTTCCCAGACTCTGTTGTATTCAGGTACAGTAGTGTATTGGAGATGTGTTCATTGCAATGTGTCAAGAAATGACAAGCTCTATATCCAAGTTTGACTTGTAGAACTCTTGACAGTAAATCTTCCAACCTGTTCTTCTTCTACCATCATGTCACAGCCTTGCCCAGTAACCTGGAAAGGTGTATAAAAGTGGTACAATATCATAGAAAGGAAAAGACTCTTACTTCCTGAATTGCTACTTAAAAGAAAATCCCTGGATACTCAGAAAACAAGTAACTTGAATTTTATAAAAACAAGAGATAAACTTCTATTGCAGTTGAGGCATCATATATTTTTAGGTTTGTTACTGTAGCTCGAATTAAGTAACACAAAAGTTTTCTTGATAATCCTTTCCTAATTTTCAGTAATTCCTAATCCATCAAAATTGTACATAGTCTTAAACATACCATTATACTTGTTAAGTTTATTTTTGAAGGGCTTTATTGCAATGATACAATTATTATTAGTTGGAGTCTATTATTAGAAAGCAACAATAAAAATCAAGAAATCCTTGAATTTATATGTAAAGGGACTTTACAATTTGATAGAAACAAAAGTTGTCTTTATTATTATTGTACACACCGACTTCTAAAAAACCCCAGAAAACACTATGAGAATCATGGTGGTTTCTTCATTATTTGTTATATATTTGGATTGCAAATGCTTAATACATAGTCAGTAGAAGGTGTAAGTTCTCTTTTCCTTCTTTCCTCTTTCCTCCTTCCCCTAACACCTTCCTTCTTCTCTCAAGTATAACACAGAAGCACAGTGTGGTTGAGATACAGCTGTTTTGAGACAAATACATTTTTTTTCCCACAAAGACTGAGTATACCATTAAAGGAATGACCTCATATTTAACTAGCTACATATGAGATATGCTGCACAGGAGAACTACATACCACTAAATGAGCATATAATAATAAGAAATTACATATGAAAAGTGGATGAAGGGAATCAGAGAACTCTCCCATGAGAAACTAACAATGAAACTGAGAACTAAATGATGAGAATGGGTTATTAAGGCTTACTTATCCTCAGGTAAGTGAAGGAGGAGGACATAAGACTCTCAGGGAGTTAAAAGGCAGAATCACTGAAGAATGGAATCACACACTTGCTAGGAATAAGGAGAGGCTGAAGAAGGAAATAGCCATTGAATGAGTCAGGGGCTCCCTTAGATATATTAAGGACTTGGACTTTATATTGACCATAAGAGGATACTGTATGTTTTTAAGAAGGTGAGTGGCATGATGAGATTTGTATTCTAAAGTGGTCACTGTCTGCAGCCAGATGAGGTTTAGAGAGGGGGAAACATCCACATGTGGAGTCCACTTCAGAAGTGAAGATGTTAACACCAATAAGAGGTGATGCTTACTGGTTGAGTGATGGCAGCATAGGTGGAGAATTGAGGACTTCTTTGAAAGATTATTTTTTTAGCAGAAAGAATTAACAATCTTTTGTGACAATTGGATTTGAGTGTGAGGGAGGAATCAAGGATAATTTTCTGGTTTCTGGCTTGAGTCACTGAGTTCATGGAATGACATTTTAGAGACAGAGAACACTGGCAGAAAACCAGGAAGACATGACATTATCATTGGACAAGTTTAATTTGAACCTGTGAAGTAGCCAATTGTCTTGTTTAAGTATTACCCAATGTGTGTTTGTTAGGCAAGTATGTAATTAGGCAGCTGGGTTAAGGGTCTGAGACTTAGAAGAAAGGTATAGGGTAAAGATAATGCTAGATTATAGTGAATTAAAAAAATAATTTATCTCACCTGTTATTTCATAGATGATAGAAATTATTCACAGGGGACATATAATGCTCTGTTATTACACATAATTTTAACATAAGTTTATGTATTCTCTACAATTTATGAGGGATTATTAATTATCTCTATATTTATAATGGGGAAGTCTATGGTTTCCTCTTACCTTGAAGATAATAAGAACTTCTTCAAAGGATTCAAGTAATTTACCCAACTAATGACTGGTAAAGACTCTACAAGAACAAAGACATAATTTGACACATGCCTGTAATCCCAGCAGTTTGGGAGGCAGAGGCAGAAGGATCGCAAGTTCAAAGCCAGCCTCAGCAATTTAGCAAGGTGCTAAGCAACTCAATGAGACATTGTCTCTAATAAAATACAAACAGGGATAGAGATGTGGCTTAGTAGTCAGGTGCCCTGAGTTTAATCCCCAGTACCACTTCACAAAAAAAAAAAAAAAAAATTGACTGGTCCTGAAAGACCATTTCTCTTGTGGCCTGCTTGTTATGGAGACTGAGTAAAATTGCTGAGTAGAAAAAGGGTAAAATGATGGGACACGCTAACCTGCTCTTGAGACAAAAACACCACACCTATAATTTGCAGGACTTGGCTGCCATGGCCGAAACACTCATAGCTATTTTTTCCATCAGTGAAGAGGACAAGGGGTGGAGAGAAGCACAGATGCTTTCTCTCCTGAGGGAATGGCATTCTTTCTCAGTGGCTCTGCCCATAGAACAATGACTACAACTTGTCAGACTTAATTAAAGCTTGATTTTCTAATGGAGAAATGGAATCCAGAATGGCATTTCTTTATATACAAATACCTAAAGGGAAAGGAGTAACACTTTAAAAATTATTTTCATAAACAGTGGCTGTGGGTTGTTTCTTTCTGAAGATTTTCAAAATAAGAAAATCATCTGATAACCTGAAAGCAAGGAAATGAGCCAGAGAACCCCTTGAGAATTGTTTCTGCCCAGTGATGCTAAGAATGCACAATATTTTTGAGACTCGCAAATATAAAATAAACATTATAATTGCTTACTATCTGAAGCTATTTAAAGTGATGCTCTGCTCAAAAAAATGTAGTATCCAAATAACCTGGAATTTCTATATAGTTTTTTAATTTTAGCAATTCTATTTTAATATTTAAATTTAAACTCATAAATTCATTCAGTCAGGAACCATTGGCCTAAGAGTGCAAACTAATATCCTTTTTACCTTATAGTAGCATGGCTATTTGTAATCCTAAATAATCATATTTATATTCTGACATGGTGAAGACTTTTCCTCGGAAATAAATAGAAACATCATCGAAAAGAAATAGATTAAGGGCATCTTTGAAAAGCTCCTATCATTCAGCAAGTACTAGTTTACTTGAAGAAGCTTCTATAAGCTTCTGAAATTCCTTCATATGCAATATGACTGTAGTACCATTAGAAACATATTTATACAAGATCTTGCTGAGTCTTTACCAGAGGCCACTAGAGACTCCTCCAGCCAATTATATATGGTAAGTCTAACAGTGATTTAATACTTCCAATGTTAGCCACAAGCAAGTGACCATGACATATCAATAAGTTCTTATATCTTTTGAATTATCAAGGGACATTTGAAATACAATCTCTCTTGGTACTTCTTTTTTTTTTGGAGGAAGATAATATATCCTGTATCAATTAACAAATATAAGATTCATCCCTATTAGATTCATTAGATATTTCTCTGCTGTTTTTTTTTAAAACCTGGTTTTACCAGAAACAATGGTTCTTAAATAGTAAAAAATGTCAATATACTACATCTTGGTTTGGACAACCATCAAAAATTAACTTGGCTCTATTAGATTTTAAGCAATTCTATCATAATGAAAGCTGCATAATGAAAAGCAAGGGAAATTTTAGAAAAAAACTTCAAAACATTTCAAAATCTGAAACTGTAATTTTTGAGACCACAGAATGGTAATTTTATGAAATACATGAAGTTAAGATCTTGAATTTAGAAAGAATTGTTAATAGATTTTGCAGGTTATTAAAATGATTAAAAGTTCAACTAATCAGTTTCAGTAGCTCTGTAATTGTATGATGCCAGAATAAGCATGCTTCTCCTAAAAAGTTCTTTTGATAAAAAGAAATTATTACAGAATGAAGAAAGTGAATAGAGGCATTGAGCTTTTAGTGTAGAGTCTTAAGTCTTTGGTAAGAAAAATAATTACCTGGAGAGTTTATAAAAATCAGAGATTTAGGCTTAATCTTCATCCTCCCAGAGTTTTGGGTTCTGTAGGGCTAGAATGGGGCTAGTATTCCTGACTTTTAATTAATTAGTTAATTTTAAATTAGTTTTTGATGAGTGCATTATAATTGCACATAATAGTGGGATACATTGTGACACATTTGTACATGAACATAATTGGGTCAATTTAAGATCATGTGTAATATCTCTTCTTATTAGTTTACTGTCCTCTATCCTGCCTTTTAAAAAGTGAACCATCCCATGTCTTCATGATACAGGTATTATGGCACTATGTTAGTATGTGCCAAAATGAAATTTCTTGGTTATCTAGGTAATCTCAGTATCATAACATTGATCAAAAGATTTCAGTCCCCAAATAGTATATAATGTATGATTTCTTTCTATAAAGTTAAAAAACTAGCTGTTTTTCTGTGTTCTGTTAGAAGTCGGAATAGTGATTCCTTTTGGTAGGGCACTGTGATTATAAAGGGACTGACATAGGGAGAGTTATTTAAGTTTGCCTTTAAACATTTTTGAACTTTTATTTCAACTCACCTCAAAGAATACGTATTAATCTTGAAATTTAAAATTCAAAGAAATAAAATAAAGTAAAAAAAACGTAGTAATTATCACAGGTCTGTGAAATTATTTTGTAACCCTGATCAATGAGTTGCGGTACATAACTGAGAACCCACAATAAAACTGGACATTAATAAAATGATTCTTATAGTTGAAGTTAAAATGAGGAAATTGGTAGTTCTTTTATATTTTTACAGATATATAACCTGAATTGGCAGAGAGAAAAATTAATACATTGTAGCTTTCTCCATGTTTTAAGAACAATGGAAGAGTTGGGGAACTAACTCTTGTTTCTTGACTCTGGAGAATGAACTACCATATAATTAACCCTGGAAAAATCATTTTTAACAAATTTATTGAATTTTCACATTTTTCAAGTATTTTGTTGAATTTTTGTTCTCTCTGAATTCGAATCAGAAAAATGAATGACTCAGGATTTCAGGATCTGTGATTGATCTACACGTATAGACCTAAAAGAGTTTCTGATGATCATGCCATTGTCCTATCCTGAATGGAGTCATTTTATGACATGGTTGTATAGTGTTCAAGATTCGGAGGTTGTCAACTTTAAATGCCTTTTGGGAACTGACAAGTAACTAATTGAAACACAAAGCTGAACTTAAGAAATTGAGTGGCAGGTGTTTGTCTTACTGAAGTACGCATGCTTCATTCAAATTTATGTTATAATATCATTAAAGCCAAATAAAATATCACAGATTAGGTTAGAAATGTTTTTTTTTTATTTTAATGGGTCCAGGAGGTTGTTTTAATTAGATGCTATTGATACTGGTGAGCATTTCTTCCTTGTAAAGTACTGGCCTGAACATTGCAGGATGATTATCATTGTTCCACTGTCCCCCATTCTTCTCACTGGTTGCATATCCTATTTCTGGTCATCCTAAAAACCATTTTCTTCTACATTTTAGGATAGGGACATAATTCCACCATAGGCTATAAGCTCAGTGCTAAAATCAGGGAATAGTGTTATCATATAGTAATGTGTGCTGTTTTACCTTGACCAAGCTAAAAATTTTGAACAAATAATATACTTTTGCTTCTGCCATTGAGGTCTATAACATTTAGTGGCCCTTTGGCTTGTCTTTCAAAGGAGCTTTTCTCTCTAGAATAGATAAAAGTTCTTTGAAAGTTTTAAATCATATTATTCTGATCCAATGTTAATTAGGTTTATGTATTTTTTATACATATGAAACTATTCCAGAAATTCATTAAGAGTTGATGGGTTTTTGTCTCAATTAGGCACTCAAAAATGTATTGATTAGCATTTTTAAAAGCTAATGAATCGAAGAATTGTTTAAGGCACAGGAAGTGAACCAAGTCTGTGACCTTTCTGGCACAGACTTTACCTCGCTAATAGAATTACACATTTACGATACTATATAAATAATAAATAGCAATGGGTGGCAAGCCCAGGGGGAAAAAAGAGCGGGAGGTGAGGCCTTCTACGGTTTGGCTGTGCATTATCTTCAACACATTTGGTGCATTGTGGTTGTTTTGAGGACTAGGCTTCCAGAGTGTTGCTTGCTAATGGATACTAACTAAAAGGTGAGAAATCTCCCTGTCACTTGCTGTGGTCAGAGAAGGAAAAGATATTTGTTAAATGGTTAGGCACACATCCAGTAGTCAACTGATGGCTTAATGTGGCATTTATCGGAAGGAGTTGAACCTTCCTCCTCAGACAGACCTTGGTTTTAAGCATGCATTGAAATTATTCCTAAGTAAAAACGTAGGTGGAAGGAGGAGACATCTTGGGGATGAGAAGAAAAAGCATGAACACTGGTTCAGTAAAGACCTGTGCTTAAATGCTGGTTTTATAATGCATTTACCTTGGGAAACATAAATATTTCCTAGCTAGTTTTCTCACGTATAAAATATAGACAAATAATAACTCTCTTATAGAATTCTTATGTGAATGAATGGAAGCAAAGCCTGCAGGATGTTCAGTTCCTTCTGGCCTTTCTTTCCTCCTTATCTTCTTTCTTTTCCTTTCCTTACTTTTCCATTAATTTCCTTTCTTCTTTTCAGAAGTTATGTGTCAAATTTTATGACAATGTATTGATATATTTCTGTACATGTAGCAAAGATAATTTTGAAATTGGAAATGATTTTTCACAGGAGTCACTGTATTTTTTAGCTCTACTAAAGTAAGTACATAGAAGTCTGGCTCATTTTTGTAGTCATATCAAAGTATACTCAATTGTCAGAAGTATTTCATTAGATTGTATCTTAATTCCTGAGCTTCAGTTTCTTCCCATCATTGTACATATTGGTATTCTCAGCTTCTCTTTTGAGAAGGCTCTGTGGGCATCATAGCAGTTTGTGCAGGGTGATGTGCAAAAATCATTAACAAACAGTAGGTTAGTGGATTAATTGCAAAAAGAAATGGTAGAGAGGAAACTTGAAACATGATTTTGAGCCTGCTATCCAAATGTTCTGCAGGAAAATAATTCTATTAGTTTTATTTTTACATAGGGTCCATTGGATACAGTTGAAGGCACCTTATTACTTTTCTACTTTCTTTACTGGTATTTGGAGATAGGGACATACTTATCTTTGAATCTTTTATATCACAAATCACATTAAATCTTGTTAGGTCCATATTGTGTTCTTTAGGGTCCAAGATTAAAGTCAGATTGCCAGAGTAAGAATATCTAGGGCTGGGGCTGTTGTAGCTCAGTGGTAAAGTGCTTGTCTCTCATGCGTGAGGCACTGGGATAGATTCTCAGTACCACATAAAAATAAATAAAGATACTCTGTGTTAATCTACAAATAATAAAAATATATATATTTTAAAAAAGAATATCTAAGGATTAGTGAAATTGTGGTAAAAAAATTCAAATCTGCATCTCTCTATAAAGTAAATGATGAAAAATACACATAGATATGCATATTATATATTTATACTAAGCAATGATAAATAAACTTATTCTTTATAACAATAATAATTATTATTTTATAAACTTATTAAGAGAAAGTGAGGTTTGAAAGATTTACTTGTTAAGGAGAAAGTAAATGGAAATGTTTCTGGAATATCATTATTTTATGGACATTAGTGTATGTCATGAAACTCTTGTCCTTTTTTTTTTTAGGAAAAATGTGCTGGAAATAAAATAAATGATAATTGGATAGTGATCTACATATAACAATATTTAAATATTCTGGATGCTTAGTTCATTATATTTTAGAGACTCATGTTTGATATAAAAATAGTAATCCTTTTTATAAATGCAGATTGATATTTCACATTTCAAGTCATATATATTTATTTAAGGTAAATATCATTTAGGGAAATATATATATACACATACAGATATGTATACACATATATGATAAATGATACCATGCTTTTGTCTTTGTCTCTGTCTTTATTCATCCAGGATTGTCAGGTGTAGCACTAGGTAGTATTATGTTCTAAACTGGGTGCTTACATTATTAATAATAGTACTTTCTGAAATTGTATGCCTGAAGGAAAAGTCTCCAGGAAGCTTTCTTGATCCAGCTGTTCCCTCCCTTTTCTCTTTTGTAATTTTAAGAATAACTGTAGAATGTATGCAAATGTAACATGCTGACAGGAGGAGGAACTGGCCTGAATAGGCAGGTCTCCTGTTCTTGGTCCTCTTTGATTAGGATGTTTTGCAACACTAGCCCATTAAGTGAAGTTGCTTCTGGGTATAAAATCCAGAGCAGAATGGGCTTTCAGAGTCCTTCAGCTGCCCTGTGAAGTGGGGATGGTGTAGTCTATGGGCCATAGGTAGCTTTCCTGACCCTCAGGGGACCAACTCACCCTGAGTCCTTTGGCGTTTATTGTCCCTGGTTGCCTATCTGTGAGCAATAATTTGCTTCGCTCAACTCACTGTATGAATGTTTTGTCAAACTGGACACATGTGAGTGAATTGACACAAGGGCATGGGTGTTTAGAATCCTCACCTGAACTAACACAATGATCCTGCTTTACAATGTCTTAAAAAATATATATAGAGAGAGTTGTACAATTACTATTGTCTTTTTTTAGAATTTAATATTTTAATTATGAAATATTTGGTGGTGAAATTTGGGAAGGTATTGATGCTTGAAAACCAGTTTACTTAAAAGATTGGGAAGAAATTAAAATAATTTCAGTGAAAAAAATTCCATCCATTTTTAGCAACAAACTGCCTATAACATTATGCTTCCTTCCTGAAAACAGGCTAAACGGTGCCATCGTGAATAAATCATGCTCTGTTCATGATTCTTTTTTATGTAACATATGCAAGGTGTATAGAAAAGCTATGTGTGTCTTTCTTTTTCTAAACAACATACATGAAAAGAGCATGCTATGACATTATTTGGTGTCTGTATTAGTCCAAGGGCAATGCTTTCCTCGTTCTCTCCCATGCCATGAAGGCAGCATTCAATTTTAAAAAATATAACAGCTTTACTTTTAATGTAACAGATTTATTTATGTAAATATATATTTTTAAGAGCAGTTTGAAGTTCACACCAAAGCAAGAGGAAGATAAAAAGATTTCTCATTTACCCCCTCCCCTTACACATGCATAGCCTCCCTATTATCAAGAACCCCACCATAGTGACACATTTTAAAAACTGATGAACCTACAGTTATAGATCTCTATCACTCAAAGATCATTAGGTTCACTGTTCATTAAGGTTCACTGTCAATGATTTTTTTGAATCAGGATGTAAAACTTTCTCTTAGATCTTAATGTGATTAGATGTTCACCTCTGTATTTGAGCCATTCTGACAGCTTTCTTAATCTAGATAAGTCAGAGGACTGAGAACAATGAAAGTTATAGCTCTTCCTTTCCAGAGATGGTCTAATTAGTTTTGAACATTCTGTGAAAAACTAAAGTAATCTTATTTGTAATAAAACTAATAGTCTGAAAAAAGAATACTTCTTTGAAGCCTAAAGAAAAAATATCCAACTTACATTATTCTTTGATTTTGGATTAAAAAACTGTGTTTTCTAATTGGAACAATGTGTATGTGATGTTTGACATCTAGAATTCCTCTGTCTTTTTAACCTGAATCTTAGATGTGATAGTCTTTTGATACTTTCCATATCTACTCTCTAAACTTAACATTTTGTCTTCTGCCAATATTACTAAGTACCACAATTAATGGTGACACTATTCACTGTCTTCAAGATGGTGGAAATCCTGTTAAGCAGTTTGCATATAATTACTCATTTTTTCTCCTTGAAACTCTGGATTAACACTATTATTTTATTCTTAAGCAGAGTTAAGGAAAAAACTAATATCTAAGGAAAGTTTGAAAATCCTTTCCAATATTGAATTTGATGAAGATTAAGACTTGACTAAAAATACCATATCCTTGCTTTATGCAGTAATTCTTCACATCTAGGGTAGGCAATTCTTCACTGTGTAATTCTTTGTTGAATTAGGACAGTTGGGATCTCTGGTCCTTCCCTCGGTAATTTATTACCAATATAGATCTCTGCACATTTCCAAACCTTCCTTAGAGGAGGTGGTGTTCAGTGCAGCTCTGGGGAAGACAATTGATATAGTTGAGTAATCAAAGAATGAAAAGTTAAAAGTCATGGCAGGATGAATTCCTATAATCATCATAATTTTGAATTTGACTAGTTTTTACCAGTTTTTTTTTTTCCTTCAGTGCTAGGGATTGAACCCAGGGCATTGTACATGCTAGGCAAGCATTCTACCAATTGAGCTATATCCCCAAGTCTCTTTACCAGGTATCTTTGGAGGAAAAACTACATGGAAGAGACCAAAAGGTAGAATGGGTTTCATATTTGAGAGGCTTAACTGCTATTTATAAAACTACACAGTGTTCTCAAAATATTGCTGGGAGGTACAGGTGTTTCATGGTGTAGTAAAAAACAGGAGAGTTTTAAATAGATAGTCTAAACTCAAAGCAGAACTTTAGTCCCTAGAAAAATTAGCCTAAGGATGTAAAAGGGATGGAATTCCCAGAACTAGGTATCAGGTTGGGCTCCCTTAGCTTCCCTTAAAAAGGCTTTAGCATAGCTTTTGACTATGGGACATGAAATTGGAGCCATCTCTAGCAGACAGCATGACCCACAGCTGATTCAGGCAGCAAGTGCATTGGGAAAAATGTTCTATTCTCATTGCAGGTCACAACTGGTCACAGGGAGGGGCAGGACTAAATATATTGCAGTGCCTAAAAACAAGTCAAGACATGTGAATAAGGAAGATGAAAAAGACATACTGAGGAATTTAGCTTCCTCTGAGCTGGGGTGGTGGTTGCCCAAAGTAGGTGTGAGGGGATAAGATGGAAGTGAACAAAGGAAAAAGAGTTTAACTATGTACTTAGGTGCTGAAAAATTCACAGTTCATCACAGGCAGGGGTCAGGCGTGTGGGCGAGGCTGACAGAAACTCTCAACAGCATTGTTCACATTTATCATTGGGCCTTTAAAATATTATTTTACTAAGTTTATTTTTAACCAACACATAAAAAATGAAATTATACCTATTAATGGGGTTTGGTGTATGTGTATGTGTGTGTGTGTGTGTGTGTGTGTGTGTGTGTGTGTATGAAGTACACACATATGTAAAGTTTAATTCAGATTAAACATCTGTTTTCTCAGTCATACCATTTGCTGTTTCTTTTCTTTTTTTCTTGTCTCATCTTTTCTTTTTTCATACTGGGGATGGAACCCAGGGCTGCTTAATCACTGAGCAACATCCCTAGCACTTTTTATTTTTTGAGACGAGGTCTCACTAAGTCACTGAAGGCCTCACTAAGTTGCTGAAGTTGGCCCTAAACTTGATATTCTCCTGCCTTAGCCTCCCAACCATTTGCCATTTCTATAAGGTAAAAACTTTCAAAATCCTTTCTTCTAGCTTTCTGAGATGTACCATACATTTCTGTCATTTACATTTGTCCTATGTGCAACACAGCACACCAGAACTTCTTGCTTCAATCTAACTGTAGCATAGTAGTCATTGACTGACTTCTCCCCATCAACTGCCCCTTCCACATTCCCTGGATGCTGGTAACCAACATTATACTCTTAAACTATGAAATCAACTCAAATTTATTTTAACTAATCAATTATTTTCATCTGGTGAGGTGTCTGTTCTGGTCCTTTATCCATTTTTAGTTAGGTTTTTAATTTTCTTATTGTTGAGTTCTAAGAGTCATCTGAATATTTTAGATAGCAATTCTTTATCAGTTTTGTGGGTTTTTTGCAAATATTTTCTTTTAGTCTGTGGCCTGCTACTCATTCTTTTGCAGAAAAAAAAAGTCTTTTCTTTTAATGAAGTCCAGATTATTATTTTTTGCTTGGCTTTGGTGTTGTATCTAAAAAGTCATCATGATAAGAAGATCATCTAAATTTTCTCTTGTTATCTTTCATAGCTTTCTAGTTTTATATTTTACATTTAGGACTGTGATATACTTCAAGTTAATTTTTGTGTGCAGACTAAGAGCTACTTGTATGTCTTATTTTTTCTGTTCATTTAAAAATGTCTTTATTTCAACCACCAATTACATGTTTATTAGGTTAGTTGATATTGTACCAGACTGTTTTCTGTTCATTTTTCCTCTATTACCTTTGTGTGCTTTATATCTAATAGTTTCTATTAAGTTTTCAAGTTTACTGACTGATCTTTTCCTCTGCAGTGTATAAAATGCTATTAATTTCATCCAATGCATTTTAAGTTTTAGTCACTTAAAATACACTTTAGTGTGTTACAGTTATATATAATCTTGCGTGAATGGAATATAAATTCTTCCATCTCAGTTCTCAGGACTTCCTATTTCCCACCCCTCCTCCTTCTTCTCTCCTCCTCTTCCTTTACTTTATTGTTGTTCCTTCTATTCATTAATAGTTTTTAAAATTGATTCTTTACAGATATACATACATTTCTTTACAGAAATTCACTGAGGTGTATTCACATAAGTTTTCATATGAGTAGCATAGTTTATTCAATTTCATTCCAAAGCACCTTCCTTTTCCCATCCCTATTCCATTCCCTTTCTATCCCCATCCTCTAATCCATTAGTCCCCTCTATTTTCATGAATACTTCATCTTTTTAAAAATTTTGATCTAGTTTGTGCTTATGCGAAAACATTTAATTGTTGACTTTCTGAGTCTTATTTCACTTAGCATGATGTTCTCAATTTCCATCCATTTACCAGAAAATTCCATAATTTGATTCTTCTTTATGTCTGAGTGGAACTCCACTGTGTAGATATACCACACTTTTTTATGCACTTATCTGTTCATGGCTCTTGAGCTGGTTACATAACTTGGTTATTGTGAATTGTTCTGTTATAAACATTGATGAGCCTGCATCACTGTAGAATGCATCACTATAGTTCTTTTGGATAAATACCATGGAGTGGGATAGCTGAGTCATGTGGTGGTCCCATTCATAGTCTTTTGAGGAATTTCCATTCTGCTTTCCAAAGTGGTCATGTTAAAGTGCATTCCCACCAACAATGTATGAGTGTACCTTTTCCCCCACATTCTTGTCAACATTTATTATGATTTGTGTTTTTGATGATTGCCATTCTAACTGGAATATGATAAAATCTGAATGTAGTTTTGCTTTGCATTTCTCTTAATACTAGGGATGTTGAACATATTTTCATATATTTGTTTGCCATTTGTATGTCTTCCTTTTTATTGTAAAATTTTAAAATGTGAATTTTATTAAACATTAGCAAAAGTTGTTTTGTTCTCATGTGAAATTCTCTCCTGCTTTGAAACCTTGTATTTTAATTGAAAAAAAAATTCACTACATAAAGTACAATGCAAGAACTATTCAGGAGAGTATTTTGGATCCCTAGTTGGTACTGTAAATGGATCTGCTGGGATTTTTCTTGAGCCTATGTGATTAAACCTCTTATTAAAAGAAATAGAGATTCTTGCGAGTGTTAGCAGGATTTATGCAGACTGTTTCTTAGAAGATGTTGTTTTCTCTACCTCAAACATTCTGACTCTGTTAGTAAAATTATAAACAGATTGATGGAATAAAATATGGAGAATTGGAAGAAATAAACACTTTTCTTGTAGGTGACTAACTTTACAACATAGTTTAAAAATACTCTTTATTTGTTCTTTTTACAGTAGAATCTATTTTGATTTATTTATACAAGCAGGGACTATATCTTATTCTAATTAGTATCCCAGGCTTGTGGATATACACCATAGTGAGATTCACTGTGGTGTGTTCATATGTGTATGTTGGAAAATTATATCAAATTCATTTCACTATCTGTCCTATTCCTATACCCTTCCCTTCTCTTCATTCCCCTTTGTCTAATCCAATGAACATCTGTTCTTCCCCTACCACCTTGTTGTGGGTTAGCAATCACATATCAGAGAGAACATTCAACCATTTTTTTTTTTCCAGATTGGCTTATTTCATTTAGCATGATAGTTTCCAGACATATCCATTTACTGGCAAATGTCATAAAGTCATTCTTTATGGTGAGCACAATATTGCATTGTGCATATGTACCACAATTTCTTTATCCAGTCATCTGTTGATGGGCATGTATATTGGTTTCATAGCTTGTGCTATTGTGAATTGTGCCGCTGTAAACATTGATGTGAATGCATCTCTGTAGTATGCTGATTTAAACTCCTTTGGGTACATACTGAGGAGTGGGGGTATCTTGACAAATGGTGGTTTCATTCCTATTTATTTATTTGATTGAACCCAGAGGGCTCTACCACAAAGCTATATACCCAGACCTTTCTATTTTTTGTTTGTCTTATTTTGGTGCTGGGGATTGAACCAAGGGCCTTGCAAATGGTAGGTCAGTGCTCTACCTGATGAGCTACACCCTCAGCCCCCTTCTTCCTTGTTTTTGAGGAATTTCCATACTGCTCTCCAGAGTGATTTTACTAATTTGCAGATTAGCTTTGAACTTGCTATCCTTCCTCAGCCTCCCAAGCACTGGGATTACAGGCGTGTGCCAGCACACCTGGCTGTTTTTGTAGTTTTCAGCTTTAATTGTTCCATTTGATTTTTGTTTACTTTGTGTGATCATATCTTCTGCATGTCTCCTCTTCCTGATCATGTCTTTCTTACTTTACATTTTTTTAAAGCAGGTTGAGGATTTTTTAATAGTTGTTTCAAGGTCTTTGTTTGCCACTTCTATCTGCTGTTTGTGAATCTGTTTTTATTGACTTTTCTCCAGATTGTGTGTCATTTTTTCTAGCATTTTTGTTCTTTATAAAATGGATAATTTTTGACTGAATGCCAGATGCAGTGAATTTCATGTTGCAAGGTACAGAGTTCTAGTACATTCTTTTAAGTGTTATTATCCCCTTGGTATGTATGCAGTTATATTCTTTGGAACCACTTGAGATTTCTTTTCTTTTTTCTCTTTCTTTCTTTCCTTTTTTTCTTTTATGTTCCTTCCTTCCTTCCTTCCTTCCTTCCTTCCTTCCTTCCTTCCTTCCTTCCTTCCTTCCTTCCTTCCTTCCTTCCTGTGTTTCATACTGGGAATTAAACCCAGTGGTATTGTATTGCTAAGTTACATTCCCAGCCCTTTTATATTTACTTTGAGACAGGGTTTTGCTAAGTTGACCAGGTTGCCCTTGAACTTGTGGTCACGCTCTTTCAGCCTCCTAAGTACCTGGGATTACAGGCTTGGGTCTTTGCACCTGGATCAGTTGGATTTATTTTGAGGCTTTCTTTTATATTTTATTAGTGAGGGTAAAGATCCCCCTTTAGACTAAGGCTGATATATTTTCACCTCTAGAAGATGCTGTTTTAGTAAGTGTCTATATTGATGTGACCAAAATATCTGACAAGAATAATTTAGAGGAGAAAAATAAGAGACCCAGAATAGCTAAAGCAATCCTTAGTAGGAAGAGTGAAGCAGCTGGCATCACTATACCAGACCTCAAACTAGACTACAGAGCAATAGTAACAAAAACAGCATGGTATTGGCACCAAAACAGACTGGTAGACCAATGGCACAGAATAGAGGACACAGAGACTCACCCACAAAACTACAATTATCTATATTAGACAAACAAAGGTGCGAAGAACATGCATTGGAGAAAAAACAGTCTCTTCAACAAATGTTGCTGGGAAAACTAGAAATTCATATGCAACAAAATGAAATTAACCCCTGTCTCTCACCATGCACAAAACTCAACTCAAAATGGATCAAAGACTTAGGAATAAACCAGAGACTCTGCATCTAATAGAAGAAAAATAGGCCCTAATTTCTATCATGGGATTAGGCCCTAACTTCCTTAATAAGACTCCTGTGGTGCAAGAATTAAAATCAAGAATCAATAAATGTGATGGACTCAAACTAAAAAGTTTCTTCTCAGCAAAAGAAACAATCTGTGAGGTGAATAGAGAGCCTACATCTTGAGAGCAATTTTTTATCCCTCATACATCAGATAGAGCACTAATCTCTAGGGTATACAAAGAACTTAAAAAGCTAAACACCAAAAAAAAAAAAAACACAATCAATAAATGGACCTGAAGAGACACTTCTCAGAAGATGATGTACAATCAATCAACAAATATATGAAAAAATGTTCACACTAGCAGTTAGAGAAATGCAAATCAAAACCACTCTAAGATTTTATCTCACTCCCAGTCAGAATGACAACTATTATGTATACAAGTAACAATAAGTGTTGGTGAGGATGTGAGGAAAAAGGTACACTCATACACTGCTGGTGGTACTGCAAATTGGTGCAGCCAATATGGAAAGCAGGATGGAGATTTCTTAGAATATTGGGAATGGAACCACCATTTGACCCAGCTATCTCTCTCCTCGGTAAATGCCCAAAGGACTTAAAAACAGCGTACTACAGGGACACAGCCACATCAACATTTATAGCAGCACAATTCACAATAGCTAAACTGTGGGACGAACGTAGGTGCCCTTTAATAGATGAATGGATAGAAAAATGTGGCATATATACACAATGGAATGTTACTCAGCAATAAAAGAGAATAAAATCATGGCATTTTCAGGTAAATGGATGGAGTTAGAGAAGATAAGTGAAGTTAGCCAATCCCCAAAAAACCAAATGCCAAATGTTTTCTTTGATATACGGAGGCTGATTCATTGTGGGACAGGGAGATGGAGCATGGGAGGAATAGACGAACTCTAGACAGGGCAGAGGGTTTGAAGGGATTGGAGGGGAAGGGAGGGGTCATGGGGTATTAATGATGGTGGAATGTGATGATCATTATTATCCAAAGTAAAGTATGAAGACTCAAATTGATGTGAATATATTGTGTATACAATATGAAAAATTGTGCTGTTTATGTGTAATAAGAATTGTAATGCATTCCACTGTCATATATAAATAAAAATAAATTTTAAAAAAGAATAATTTAGAGAAAGAAATGCTTATTTAGGGCTCACTGTTTCAAAGGTCTCAATCATAGGTGGCCAATTTCATTGCTCTAGGCCCAAGATGAGGCAGCACGTCACGGTGGAAGGGCCCAGCAGAGGAAAGCTGCTCAGCTCATGGCAGGGTCTGGAAGTAGAGAAGAGGGGAGAAGAGGCTGTATGGAAGATGTACCCCTCCATAGCATGTCATCAGTGACACTCCTCATCCAGTCATTCCCACCTGTCTACAGTTACCTTCCAGTCTGTCCATTCAAACTAGGGATGAACTGATTAAATTATAGCTCTCACAATCTAATCATTGAACCTGTGGATATTTTTACATTAACAGGAGGTTTTTTTTAATCTCTCATATCCAAGCCATAACAGATAACTTCTGATAATTCTATCCAATGTACCATAAATTTCCATTTGAATGGTGGAAAGAAGAACAATTTACAGTCTTGTGCAATCTGTGAGAATCATTTTGGGGTGAAGATTGGTACCTGCCATTTTATTATGGTCAGGAATGAAATTCCTATAGGACATTTTGAATTATGTATTCATTTTCTTTAATAGATAGAGTGCTATTTAGATTTTCTTATGTCAATATAAGTTTCCTTTCAAAGAAGTTTGTGTTTTGCACCACAGTTTGTAACATTTATTTACATAAAATTGCTCGTGATATTTCATTATTGTCTTTTAATGTCATCAAGATCTATAATAGCTGAATGTGATGGCACATGCCTGTAATCCCTGCTGCTCAGTAGGCTGAACCATGAGAGTTGCAAGTTCAAAGCCAGTCTCAGCAAGCTAGCAAGGCCCTACACAACTTATCAAGGTCTTATCTCAAAATAATAATAATAATAATAATAATAATAATAATAATAATAATAAATAGGGCTGAAGATGTGGCTCAGTGGTTAAGTGCCCCTGGGTTCAATCTCTGATACAAATAAATGTATATCTCCTCTTCAATTCCAATATTGGGAAATGTAGGACTCAGAGCACTTAGAGCATCTCTGTAGTTGTCCTCCCTACTGTGCTTCCAGCCTTCTACAGGCCCTACACACCTGTACTCAGAGTACGGTAGATATCTCACCTGCTAGAGATTCTAAAGTCATGTCATCCCCTAATTTATGTTTAATAAATTGTTAAAATTTCACCTGTTTCCTCTTCTCTCTATCTAAGGTGGCTTCCCCCTACTCCCACTTTTCCATCAAAGATGTAAGCAGCCAAAGAAAGTCATCATTTTCATCAAGCTTCTTCACATGTTCAACACACTTATGAACACATAGATATCATGACCTTGTAGGTAATCTGATTTACTGTTGGGGTGGAAGTGCTGTTCTCTTTCCAGTTTTCATTTTTGAGAATGCCTGTGCTGGAAGTCTCTGTGAATAGAGCCCAATGCTGGCAGCCAGGATGAAGAAGAGCAGGGGTTATTCAAATGATGCTTATGGCTCCTCTCCTAGGGGGTTCTCACTGTCAGCTGCAGCACAATGAATCACCTTTTCTCCCCAACTTGTTATCTCAGTTTTCCTGTTGTTGCCCCTGAAAGTTTCTGTGGAACTCTCTGTTCTATGCCCTGTGCCCTCAGAAAATTAAGACCATTTACATCCAGGGTCATTATTGATGGGTTATGGTTTTTCTTGTCATTACGTTGATTTTCCTCAGTTTGTTTTGAGTATTCTATGTTCATTTTCCATGCCCTTCATCTTGGATGTTTGGTGGTTTACTATGTGGATGTTTGATTCTTTCCTCTTGTCATTTGCATGTCTATTCTTCTGATGAGATTTATTATATCCCATGCTGTCATGATTGTGTTAATCTGTCTTCCTCTTCTGGTTGTAGGATTCCCTTAAGTATCTCCTGAAATGCTGATCTACTAGTCATGAATTCCTTTAGTTTATGCTTATCTTGGAATGACTTTATTTTTCCTCCTATTCTGCATGCATACAGTAATATTTGTTGGTATTTATTTTCTTTCAGGGCTTGAAATGTACCATTCTATGCCCTCCAAACCTTTGGAGGTTTCTGCTGAGAAATATGTTGTTATTCTGATGGATTTTTCCTTTAAATGGTACTTGTCTCTTACAGTTTTTAATATTCTTTTTTGTTCTTACTTTTGCTAATTTAATATAATATGTCTCAGAGGTTCCTTTCTGATCATGTCTACTTGTAAGTGTAAATGCATCCTATGTTTTTCCCAAGATTTGGGAAATTTTCTTCTATTTCACTGAATAGGATTTCTATATCCTTAGCATGTAGGTCTTCTCACTTTGGTATATTTGGACATTTGATTTTTTAATGTGTCCTAGAGATTTTGCATATTCTCTTCATTCTTTTTTATTCATTTTTCTTTTTCTTTATTGCTATCTGGATGTGTTGTTTTGGCAGAGTTGTCTTCAAGCATTGATATTCTTTCTTCTGCTTTATATAGTCTGTTGAAGTTTCAGCTGAGTTTTACCTTGCTTTTGAGCTTTCCATTTCCAAGAATTTTGTTTCATTGTTGTTCTTTTTCACAACCTCTACTTCTTTACTGAAGTGCTCATTTATATCCTGTATTGTCTTTGTTTATTCATTCAACTATTTATTTGTGTTCTCTTTGATTTAAATGAGTTTTAAAGAATCATTTGTTTGATTTCTTTGGCATTTCATTTATTTCATTGTTTTTGGCATTCCTAACTAGGGGAGTTATGAACTTTAGAAGGTATCATATTATCTTTTTCAAATTTCTTGTATTTCTGTGTTGAGATTTATGCATCTGTTGGGATGGATATCTCTTCTCTTTTTAGTGACCAGCTTTATTTTGATAGTGTGTCCTGCGATATTGGTTTGTTGTGTGGTTTTGGGTTTAATTTCAATTAGACTCTGTAGTGCAGTTTCCCTGTGGCTTCTTTGGCTGTGGTTAGTGTGTTTTGACACAAGAGTATGGTGACGGAGCCTGAGGAGCCACTCTCTCTGTAGATCTTGCAAGAGTATGGTCCCTCTGGTAGTTCACAGAAGTGTGGTGTGAATAGTGGAGTGTATGGGGTATACCATCCAGAGAATGGAAGCCCATATTAGGCAGAAGTATTTACCTTGGGCTTTCTTGATATTGGCTCTGAGTCTTGAAAGTAATTCTGCTATCAGATGTTCCAGTTGTGTTGGTGGGCCTGGAGATTTTATCATCTGTTTAGACACTGGCACAGTAATAGTTGTGTCACAGGGAGAAATAGGGAACAGGTTCACAGCTGCCCCTCTGTGAAATTCACCTCATTTTGTTAGCAGTGTGCCATCTGACAAGGTATAGGAGTGACAAACACTAAAGTCCCTTATAGTATCGTGCCTTCAACAGGTGTGTTATTTCTCTGTGCTGTTGTTTGATGGTGTTTCCACTAGTGGGACTTTATTAACTCCCTTGCTGTGCCTACCTGGGGATGGTCATTTGCTGGGGGCTTTATACCCTTTATTTGTTAAGTTGAAATATCCACCAAGGTTTCAGCAGGACTAGGTCATGCAATTTCTCTCATCTGCCCTGGGAGTGTAGCACAGTGGCTAAGTACCCACCCAATGTGTTCAAGATGCAGGGTTCGATCCCTTGCCCTGCAAAGAAATATAAAATAACAATAACAAAACAAAACAAAGTAAAAATCAGATAACAACAATGACACCATCCATAAGTAAAAAGGGGAAAAATAGTATAGAATAAGATAAAAAATTAAAATATAATAAAGATAAAATTAATCAAAGAGAAAAGTGAGGGAAACAGTAGGAGAAAAGTCAAAAGGTGAGAAAATGGAAAAAAGGGAATAAAATAAAGAATAAATATTAAAAAAAGAGAAGAAGAGAGAAAACGAAAAAAAAAAAAACCCAGAAACAACAACAAAAAAACATATCTAAAAAAATTTCCTCTTGATAAAAGTACTGAAATGAATGAGCAAGTGTATATTTCAGTCTATGCCAATCAAAGCTTCTCTCAGTGTGTCCCTGGGCTATGCATTCCTTGGACAGAGAAAAGGTTAGTGGTTAATCACCCCTCTGATCTTTCCTATGTGGTGCTCACCAGGTGATGAGTGGGAGTGTTTTGAGGCTAGAATCTGTTGGCATACCTCAGCTACTTCATATACTAGAAAAATCTAGGGCTGAACACAGAACTCCCTAGGTATTCTCTCCAGGACTATTGTGATCTCACATGCAGAAATCAGGGTAGATGCCAATGCTGAGGCTTGTTAAAGAGCTAGCTCAGTATGTAGAACTCCTCAGAGATTCTCCTCAGAGATTTTTGCACCATGCACTTGGAGGTTGAGGATGACAACAGTTTTGCAGCATGCTCCTGAACATTCCCAAGGGTAGAGAGAGGCTTTAAAGTCCCAAGGATCTGGGTCAGGGGCCTGACAATGCGTTCTGCATGATCTACTTTCCATGGTTCTGTGTTCCCAGTTCTGGCTCCTGCACTATGTTACATGCAACTGCTTAGTTCCCCAGACTCTGCCCGCCTGGCAAACTACTATTTCCAATGAGAAACACCTTCCATTCTCCCACACAGTGCAATAAAGTATTCCACCCCCTAGAATTCCCAGATAATTTGTATTGGATTCTTTCTCTAGGTCTAGACTGACTCATAAAGCTGCAACTTACTGAGCCAGAATAGTGATATTACCAAAGTGTTCCAGAGACAGGAAAATGCAGGGTGTTTTGGCTCCTGAAGTGGCAAACTCTGACAAAAGTGTCCTTTTCTAGATGAACTCCTTGTAAAGAATGTGCTGGGAAGTCCAAGAGCAGTTCATGCAAATCTCCAGACTAATACCTGCTTAGACTATATTCTATAGGGTTCTCAATCCCTGCCAGTGGGGCTCTCTGGGACTCTCCCTATGTCACCTCTACTCCTGCATAGGGGGCACTCCACCTTCAGATACCTTGCTTCTGCATCATTGGGATGTACATGGGGATGTTTCACTCTCTGTTATAGCATACAAAGTCTCTGCATTTCTCTAAGTTTCTTTCTGTCCACCATTGAATGCCAATATTCTCTCATGGTTACCCACCCCATAAGCAAGTACATTCTAGTTATTTTCATTTTATCTCATGGAAAATCAGGTGGGTGCTGGGTGCCTCTAATCCACTGTCTTGGGAAGCTTCAATATAATTTTTAATCTCTGCAACTCCAACTGTGTTTTTTTGTTTTGTTCCTCTGTTCCTTACATCTTACTAAAAATTAATATTTGATTGACATTTTTTTTCTGTATCTTGTAACTTTTAACTAGGCATAGTCATAGCAGTTATTCAAGATACACTAATGTTTACATTTTGATACTTCATACTTAGAATATGTGTAGAATCTCTAAATCAATCTCTACAAGGTGGATTCATTCTGATATTATATTACACAAAAGATATGGAGTTGCCTTGAGAGATGCTCCATATCAGTTGTTTAGCTCTTGCAATTTGCTAAAACGTACTACTTTCTTATTTTTGCCTTGTAATAAATTAAAGAATGTTTAATAAAATGCAAAATTTCTCCTGAATATCTCATCAAGTGTATGAAACCTACATATTTCCCCTTAATCTCAATCTTGATTAATTGGATTTTCATGTGACCAGATAGTCACACAAGCCAATTATTCTTGTCTCCTAACACTTCCTCCAATTTCCACTGTCTTGTTGTACAATCTTGTGAGTACATCATCTTCTCCTCATAACCTCCCCATGCCACATTCCTCATCCAAGCCTTTTTTTTTTTTTTGGCTGCAATAGAAAGTGGCTACTTGATTTTGTAGACTTTAGGCAGACCCCTTTACTGATATTTATTTTGGTTAAGCTTTGCAAAGCCATCACAAAGATGGCAATGTTCAAAATTTAAATTTCAAGGATGTTGGTACAAAACCACTTTTAGCTTTAGCTATTATTTATGAGATTACTCTAGAGGGTTAATGTAGTTTAATGAATAAGTCAGATTTTCAGAAAGCTGTTGACAATGGTCTATTTCCACACAAAGGCAAGACCAGAAATGGGATTCCTGGAACATAAACTGCTTGGGACCCTAGAAACCTAGGAGATTGGTTTGGACTTGGAAGAAATTCTACACTGTGAATTCCAATACACAGCCATCACTCAGTCGGGATGAGTAGAAGTAATGTGAGAGGTATTTTTTCCTTTGCCCTCCTGGAGCCATCTGTTATGGTTCTCCTCTCTGCTTTATGCCCTGTAAGCACAAATAACCTTTCATCTTGCATCTGTGGGTTCTCTTTCCCTTTAGCTTCTGTTTTGAAATGGTCAATGAAAAACACAGGAAAAGGATCAATAGGTGACCAATTGAAAAGAACAGGTTTATCCTGCCTGGTCCCAACACATTGGTCCTGTCCTTCTCCTATGTCTCCTCTCTTGACCTCTGCAGATTTAGGTGATCTGCAGCCTCACAATTACTATTGCTAAGCATTGCACTATCCACTGTGGTTTCTCTTTCTCGGATCTGCATTTTATAATGGTTCCTCCCCTCAACTCCATCCTTTGAGTATGTCATCTGTTTCCTGCTGGGACCACAGCTAATGTAAGTGATAGTCAAAATATTCAATAACCCGAAAGGCATGGATAATAAGTACCTAGAGCAGATGTACCTGAATCAGTAAGGTAGCATTAGTGCCTACAGTGTGAACTTCAGTGCTGGTTATAGAAGGTAGAGCGCATATTTTATAAGTAACTAGTTAACATGTGGAAATTTACCAATTAAAAAATAAAGTGGATTCAAAGTTTATGATTACATATTTCCTCCAGTTTGCTACCTAAGTAGCAGCAACAAGGTGGCATTGTAGTCAGTCTGGGACCCCACAACTAAAGTGTGGTGATGGCACACTGTAGGTTTGGTTGCACATTTCCCTCCAGTTGGTGGAATCACAGATGTGCTTTTGACCCACTTCATACTTGTGAGAGAAAGGAAATAAATACTCAAGGCTGTTCCTTTTAATTTAAGGTCCAAATTGTACTAATCAAAAATTTCTACTCTTAGATCCACTAGTATCCTATTACTGTTAATGTAGTAAACGTTTTCAAGCCTATAGAACCATATAATTATATCTTTGCAGACCCTTCAACTCCCAAATACATCTGATGTATGTATTAACTAACCCAGTGTATCTTCATCTCTCAATACAGTAGTTTTCCATTTGATTAATGCTTCCCATCAGATGGCATTCCGTCTTCGCTGCTGGCGAACTGTTCACAGCGCCTAGCACAGCTATTGCCATATCTGAGAACCTTTCCTGGAAACCACCAGGCAGAATTGATCACTATTCTCTGTGCTTGAAAGCACTTCTCACTCTGTATTGTGATTAATAGTGTATGCTTCTGTCACCATTGCTAGATTTTGATCTCCTTGAAAATAGGGATCAAATCTTTTTCATCTTTATAACCTTAGGGCTTATAGCACTTATACACGATGGAACTCAATAAATGTCTGTTGAGCTAAAGTCAGTGAATTTGATTCCTGCAGGTTCAAGGGTGAGCATGTGGTGAAGCTGGAAGTCAAACCCAGTTCTCTTTTCACCCCTGGGCCCAAGCTCTTATCGCTATATTATACTCTGTTTCCTAATTGTTACACAGTGATTTTTTGGTTTTGTTGTAATATATGGAAGTTTATTTTTTAATTTCAAATTGACCTCATCTTTTAGGAAGTTAATGGTTTCTTATGAGGATCCTCAGATGTAATTTAAAAGTCCATTGATTAGTTTTGGGTTCTTTGCACCATAAATCAAAACAAAAATAAGAGTTTCAAAACATGTCATTGAAAATATAATTTTTTAAAAAGGTTTGTTCCTATTTCTTTTATTCATGGCAAGGAGCTAGAGCAAAATGAGAAGCAGAGGTATATAAACTGTTCGCATAATCCTGTAGCGAGCCTGATGTATAGTGATGGCTCCAGGATCGTAAACGTCTCTCTTGGCACTCTTAACACTGTCAGGTTATTACTGTGTTCTCAGATTCAGCTGGATGTGTTCAAGGATATTCTTTGGTCTGAAAGGTCAGCTGCTTTTAGTTGTGCACTAGTAGAATACTAATATGTCCTTATTCAAATTACCTGCTACAGCACTTATTAAATTGATGGCCTTGTGCTCTAATTTAATACTGGTGTCGTTCAGAGGCGGGCTGCAGCAGCACTCTGTGCTGAACTGGGTGATGGCGAGGCAAAGTTCAACCCGAAACCGTGGTTTGGAGCTGCATTTTCCCACTAAATTAGCAGTCAGATGCAGTGTATAATTAATTAGCACAAACCAGGGAAAGCTTGTCATTTAATAAGCCTTTTTTATTTCCACATTACACAAACAGTGGGAATTGATCCATTAAGTGCCTGGCTATTAATGCTGTTTAATGTATGTCTGGTTGTTAAATTGAGATGTCTAGGTACATACGTTCAGCGTTTAAGAGCTACTCACAGTTTGTTCAGTATTTGCTGAGATTTTAGGTCATCTTCCACAGAATCAATAATAGGTTCATTACTGAATTTGAACCTGGTTCAGACCTGTGAATGGATTTAAGCTGACGGTTTTAGCATGGTCTCAGAAATAAGTTTTCATATTTGTCTTTATATATGCTAAAGTTCACCTAGTCTCCCTCTCCCCATATTAAATATTGTATTATGTTTGCAGCATTCTATATATACTTTCTTTTTTTATATATAATCTTTGCTTGCAATTGCCTAGGGCAGAGAATGACTTTTTCTTTGCAATATTCCACATAGTATCATGGAATTTTAGAGTTGGAAGGAGCCTTATGAAATGTATAGAATGAGATTTAGGCAGCCCTGTGAAGATATCTGGAAGGGCACACCACTATCTTCAGTAGTCTGAGAACCATTCAAAGAGCTGGATGTTGCAAACACCCCTGGACATAATGTCTTTCTTAAAATGCTTAAGAATGATTTGCACTGTTTTGTGAACTGCTTGTTTACAGGTATAAAGTGACTAACAAATGTGCTCTTTAAGTACAGTTAGAGCTTATATGCAAAAATGAGCACATTAATTGCTTTTCTTAAAAAAGAAAATGAAGATAGGAAATCTAGAAATCTGAGTGTAAAATAATTTCAAGTAGGATGACTTGTTTGAATAGCCAATGATGGCTATTTACCAGGTTGAAAATATTGTATTTGCTAGTGTTAGTCTCATTTAAACTAGTGAAATTAGTCCCTATATAAATTGTGAAATGTCAAAGAGGTTAATTACATATATGAAAATATACCTTGAAGATTTTCAAAACAGCAAAAAATAAAAAAGAAATAAAAATAAAAAATAAAAATTTATCACAACCTCTCTGATTTTTTTTCTTACAAATCATAAAAACTTACCTCAGGTTTACATAGGGAATATTAAGGCTGCATTTTTGTTAAAAAATAATAGCTAGGATTGTTTTTCCTTCTATAATCAAAAGAAATATTCGAGCTGTAGTGTTTTCACTAAATTGAGTGCTGTGGTCTCAGTGTGGAGGTGGGTGCTCCCCACCTCCAGATTCATATGTGGAAACCTTTTGTTTCATGTAATAGTAATAAGAGGTAGGACCTTTGGCCATATTTATCAGTGCCTTTTAAAAGAAGTTGAAGGGAGCTGCCTTGCCTCTGTTCTATCAGGTGAGAATTCAGCAATAAGCTCTCATTTTTGAAACACAGCATACCCTCACTAGTCACTGAATTGGCAGGAGCCTTTACCTTGGACTTCCTAGATTGTAGATCAGTGAGCAATAAATTTCTGTTTAAAATTATTACACAGTGTGAGATTTTTAAAATTATAGCACAAATGGACAAAGACAATATGAAAATTTTGTTGTGAACAATTGCTGAAATAAAATATGTGAAACACAAAATACTCAAGTTTGGGGGCTAGTTCAGAGTTGTGTTACTGTACTTTTTCTCACAATGCTGTATATCACTATCAGACATTTCTGTGCTTCTGTCCTATCCTGTCTGGAGAGTCCTTAGGGTTAGGCATATCTAAATAGAGTATTTTACTTCTTAATTTTTAATTTCCCTGAAAAATCAAGAATGGTATAACACACTTGGGAGGTACTGAAGGAAAACTTCCTTAGTCGAATGGACAATGATCTTAAAAAGGATAAAGAAAATTAGGAAATGGTTTATTTCTCATGCTTCGTACACACAATGCCTATAAGCAATTCACTGTGTGAGCAAATACATAATTTTTATCTTCTATAAAGTTTCCTGCCTTGCCAATTTTTCATACAGTGATAGAATTACCTTCGTGGTACAATTGCCTTTTTTCCAGGGAGAAAGGTTTGTGAGTTTTACTCACTAATAAATTAACACATTCATATATTCACTAATTCTTTAATATTTGAAAGGAGCTTGCCATATGCCAATAACTCCATAAGATACAAATACATTGTGAATTTTTTACTGTTTCTCTGTTTTTGTTATGAATTGCTTTTTTATTAACATTATTTATCTAGCAGAATTTATTCTTATCACCTTGTAAGCTTGCTTAGTTTTTGTAGTATAATCAGTGCAAATTCCCCAATAATTTCAGTTCTTCTTTACCTCCCTTTAAGTTAAGCTGGTATAATATAACTTTGACAAGTGAAAAGTGTATGATTTGCCACCTCTTTCCTCTGTCACGCTCATCATGGAAACCCATGCTGAGATCATCCTGGGTTCATGAGTCTTCACAATGAATATAGCTACTTGTCCACTGTTGGTGAGGTTGTATAAACTAGAGATAAACTTTTGTTAAGACCCTAATCTTTGGCTTTTTTGTTTGTTTGTTTGTTTCTACTTCATAATTTTGCCCATACTAATTTATACAATTAGAAATTATTATAAGTTTTTAATGGGAAAAAGGCAGACACCGGTCAAGGGTACAAAGTCTCAGACTGAATAAGTTTTAGTGATCTATCACACAGTATGATGACCATGGTTGAAAATATACTGTGTATACAGCCAGATGCTGTGGAACACATCTGAAATCCTGACGATTCAGGATGCTGAGGCAGGAGGATCACGAATTCAAACCCAGCCTCAGAAAACTAGTGAGGCCCTAAGCAACTCAGCAAGACTCAATCTTTAATAAAATATAAAACAGGTCTGGGGATATGGCTTGGTGATTAAGTGCCCCTGGGTTCAATCCCTGGTACAAAAAAAATATTGTGTATTACAAAATTGCTAAAAGAGAAGATTTTAAATGTCCTCACACAAAGAAGAAGAAGTAAGTGAGGCAATGGATATGTCAGCTTGATTTCATCATTTTACTATATAGTACCTAAACATTGCACAGTACTCCATAAATATATACAGTTTTTATTTAGCAATTAAAATAACAATAATATAAATGAATAAATAGATAAAATATTTTATTATACTTTTCTTCAAATAGGTCTTTACCTCTTCCTTTTTTTCCCCCCCTGAGAATTTTATAGTTAACATTAGAAAACTAGTTTTCTACTTTTCCGTGTCCAGGTAAAAGAGAAAATCTTCTCAAATATATTTTTTTTTCTGGTGTCCATATGTCCTACAATTTTTTTCTGATTAATTTTAATATTTTAAAATTTAATATTTTGAACCTACTTTATAAAAAAGCTATAATCATCAAAACAATTTATAAGTTTTCATTTTGAATGCAATCCTAAAGGAGAATATTTAAAATGCATATTAAAATCCATTTTAGCTACATTTAAAAAATTTTGGTTGAGGGGCTGGGGATGTGGCTCAAGCGATAGCGCACTCGCCTGGCATGCGTGCGGCCCGGGTTGGATCCTCAGCACCACATACAAAACAAAGATGTTGTGTCCCCGATAACTAAAAAATAAATATATAAAAAAAAATTTGGTTGAATATTTCAATTTATGTTTCTTTGGACATATATAAAAAATAGCCTATGGTCCAAAGCTTAAAATATGTTGTAACAATTTTATATTTTTAATTAACCCAAAATTCCTTTCTCTAAAAACCCATGACTCTGTCTACACCCCAACCAGACTTGACTTATCAAAATGTATGAATGACATAACTCATTTCTAATACCACATTTAAAGAAAGAATAACTCATTTTTATTTCAGTGGTTCAATTTAGTACATCTTTTTAGATATATTTGGATTATTTGGAAAATTACTGACCTAAAACAATGCAACTAAACTCATGAATCAACCTTAAATTGGGATATAAATAAAACTTACTTCACAATGAATTCTGTCAAATTTAACCTTTGAAAACATTTGATACATTATATTTTTTGATAGTAGCAATTTCAAATGAAAATTTTAATGAGGAGTAATATAAGCAAAAAGCTATTAATCTTTTGATTTTTGTTCTGTTTTTAATATCACCTGATGAAATAATTTTAAAACATTTGTAAAAATGAGAACAAAATAAATTGATCAGCCACTGATAGGCTAATGTGAGAATATTTGAATTCTTATTTTTAAAATGAATGTATTTGGAATAAAGAACAAATTTAATGAACATACAAAATAAATAATAAAAAAATATTTAAGGTGAATGTTGGTGAAAAAGGAAAAAGCATGGATAATACTTAAGCTATTTTATTTAATTTCATATTGGATAACCACTTGGAAAATAAATAATACTAAAAATCCTTTATTGGGATTTGGTTTATGTAGGGATTTGGAAATGAGTTTTTAAATCTAGTTTCCTGTCCTAGCTGACTTTATTACATCTAAATAAAATTTGTGTTTTGGTATTTGTTCATTTTATTTCTATATATTACACAACTGAATAATACATGACCCCAATAATAAAATCAGACTGCATGTACTTTATAAATGGCTACAAAATCAAGGATATAAACCATTCCAGGGAGAGAATATTTGTTTCACTACGTTGACCTCTAAAAGCTGATGAAATTCTTATAAATTTTAATTCTGTTATTGTGAAAGTTTGCACTAGTATGACCCACTAAAAATAATCATTTGAACAAAAAAAGTGAGTGGGAATTTACTGGTTATTAATTATTATGAAAAAGCAGAAGAAAATGCAAGCTTCCTTATGGAGTGTATTACAGTGTTTGGGAAGTTAAGTGGTTAGAATTATCAAAAAGTGTTTTCACTCTTTATTGGTTTTATGAAGCTAACTAAGAAATTTTAATATTTTTAGAGACTATTCTTCTACACTATCCAGTTTTGTGACTTCTTATATCCTTTGGGCTTTTTATTAGTTTTCTAGGATATATTTCCTAAATAAATTTTGTTGAAAATGTGTTTATCCTAGTCTCATCTACAAAAGGGAGATGATTTTAATATCTAAAAGGAAAAAAATGCCTAAGTAAATTACTACATATCTATAAAATAAAATTTGTTATAATCATTAATATGATATACAATATAGACAGTTACAAAAAGATATTCATAGCACATTGATAAATGAAAAATTAAGTTACAGACTTGTATGCACCATTCTGACCCCATTGGGAACACATTGTATTTTAGATATAAATCTACATATGCATGCATACATCTATGTAAACATACATGGTATATGCATGCCTGTCTCTGTGTATGCACATTATAACAAAAGAATAGATACATGGGGAAATTGGTGATAAGACTAAAGGTCTTTTAATTTTCTTTTTTCTTATATGAATTTTCTGAAATGAACCCATGTTACCTTTGTATTGAGTAAAAAATATACTTTATTATCTTCTTGTGACCCTTTAATAATCATTGTTAGAGAAAATTCATTTCATCAGAGTATCTGGCAACTTCATTACAATAGTAGTTTGAACCTTTGAATAAAGGTTTTGTGAAAAATGTGGAAGGAAAAAAAATGGTTCTTTTTTTTCTCCAATTTCTTATTTAGGTATTTTGAATTAGATATATTGAAAGGAGTTAGTTATGACATGTTCCATAATAATTATCCAAAAAATCAGTCCATTAAGCTTGCTGTCCTGACCTACGTGATGTTTCTATTGAGAGTACAGTACTCAAGATAATTCCCATATAAGGCGCTGAAATCAGCATTAAAGGGTTTTGAATTACAGCTGATGAGCATGCAAGGCTGAAAGGAGACATTAATTTTTTTAAAGTTCTGAATAGTATTTAAATTTCTAAGATAAGAGCTGCATTAACAGAAATTCATACATATCTTTTTTCCCCCCAGCACATACGAACACATAAAAGAATACTAGAAAAGACGGTGACCACATACATTGTCTTTGTATACTTTGGCAGGATTTGAAGAAATAATTACTATTGAAATTAAAAATGCACTCTTAAAAACATTTTTTCTCAGTTGTAGTAAAATGTGAACAATTGCTTATATTTTATACCTTATTATGACTCCAGGCAAAATAATAATGAAATACGTTTTATTCTGGCTATTATATATGTATTAAATACAATTGCAAAACTCAGAGTATGCAAATACTGTTTTAGTGATTCAAAAACATCACATTAGTTGCAACTTATTTGGTGGTTTTGGGAAGCACAAAATTAGATCTGAACATCCTTTCATTTTGGACTACTTGTTTCACCTATATGTGAATTAGTTGAACTACATTTCTCAGTAAATGTCTTTAGCTTGAAGGACAGTATATGGGAAGGTGTTTGTGAAAATCCCTACAGAGAGATTCTTAAAGCACCCAGTCTTTATCTACTCAGGTTTGTCGTGAGTGTTAAGATCCTAATGCCATTTTTTGTTAAAAATAAACCAATGTATTTTGTTTGTTTAATTGCTCTTCTTGTCTTATTTTCAAAGGATTTGCTATTATCTTTTCTCTTTTGTCTATTACAGATCTTGAAATATGTTGTCTATAAAACCATTCCCATTGGGAAAGAATTGCAGAAAAGCCATCATCCTTTGAAGTGAAGTAAGATTAAAAGTAAATTCTGGACATCATACATTATTGCTACATAAGAGAATTGTTCACATCAAAACTACTGATTTTTACCCATTTGTTTTTTTAAAGACAAACTCTGTCATTGGAAATTAAAAATAAAATGTTTTGAATTACATGAATACACAATTTTTTTCATTTTTACTGAAGCTATGACATTTTCATATATTTTAAACATAATTGTTAAAAATAGTTTGTTTAAAGTAGTTTGAAGTAAGATTGCCAAATTAATCATTGTTTTGATTATAATAATTTGGATTAAGATTTCCAAATACTGCATCTACTGTGAAAGGAGGAGTAGAAGGCAGAAAATTTATATTAGAATGTTTTCTATACTAATCACCTAGAATGAGATGTAATAAATTGTTTAAAATATCCTTCCAGTTGTAATGATAGGATGTCTTTGGATAAATTTACAGAATTTACTTTATTTTACTAATTGATTGGTGTATTCATCATCCACGGATGTATTGGTAGAGCTGGATTCTAAATGACTTTCCTATGATAAGCTTTCCAATTAATTCTTCTCACACTGTTTTCCTGGTGACATTTGAACTTCTTTCATTATATAAAACACATCTGGAATGAGACATTGCTGAATAATAATCATGGATGCTAACATGTTAAAGATTGGACCTCTGACATAGTTAAATATGTTCTGGTTTAAAACAATGACCTCAACTAATGCTGCTTTCAGTGAACCAAAGTTAGAAAGACTATACAGGCATGTCTGTTCAGCTTCTCTGTCTTGTGCTTGAAGTGGTTAAACAGAAAGAAATTAAATTGCAAACAGTGTCTTTCTTTTTTAATAAAGATAAATATAGTAGGTCTTAGTCTTCCTCCCATCTGTAATTTTTCCTTTTTCTTATCTGATATTAAGATACTGCAATAGATAAATATTTTAAAAGAATTATCCAAAATATATGTTAAATCATGTATTATTATTACATCTGTATCAGAGTTGCTAAATTGTTTCAGTGGTATATTTCATAAAAAGAGAAGATGCTGATAAGATCTTGTTTAAATGGCTTGCTAATCCAAGAAGCAGATCATTTTAAATGGACTTTACATCTTTATAGGATGTTAGAAATGAAGACATTACCTCCAAATGTAGGTAATTATTGCCTCCTCTTTTATCAGTGCTATTTTCTGAGGTATTATCATAAGAGAGCACTTTAGTATTAAGCAGGGCCTTAGAGTGGCAATAAATCAGTCCAACTGAGTCATCATTGTCTAAGGCATCTGAACTACTGAAATGTTGTGGATCCTACGGAGAGTGTGAAATCACTTGACCCTTGGCATTAACCTTTGCTGAATGAATAGACACTGCTTTCCACATCGAGGAACAAAGCAGAAGACTATTGATTAAACACCACATTCACTTGATATTAAATACCGGCTGAACTCACTTTTTGCTTCCAGTTCCAGAGGGAGAAAACCAGAGGGTTGCTGAGCCTCAGGAGGATGGATGTTTGTAATTCAGAGCAATGTTTTTCCTGCAAAGTACTTTTTTTTCCTCCTTTGATCAATAACTAGCAGCCATGATCAGCCATGAGTATGTATTGTCAATTCTGACCTGTGTATTTTATCACTGAAGGTGAGAGGTCACAGTGCTGTGACTTATATTTCAGTTCTCAGTATGAATTGTTTCCTGACTTCAATATCTGTTTGAAAAAGCAATTTGTTTTATTTTATTTTCTGTTTGTGAATCTTTGTTTTGGCAATTGATTTGTCTACATTAGTGAAATACATGACTTTTCTGAAATTCTTTGATTTAACCACTGTTTTTGTAGATGTTGAATTTTAGCTTGACATTATTGGAAGACATAATAACAAAAGGAAATCTTAGAGTTTATGAGTTACTCGAGAAAAGAAACATTATGGTTAAATACATTTCTCTCATTAAAAGAAAGGCAACACTCTGGAAGGCAGTGTAGCGGGACATGCAAGCATAAAAGAGTGAAAGAATTAGATATTTTATAGGAAGTCTTAAGCTAATTACCTTGTGATCCATTTCATGTGCCTAAACTATTGACAACAGTTTGACAGCTTCTTTACAGACCCACTTTATTTAGAAGGAGAACATGTATTATTGACAGATAACTCACATCAATTCAATTTATGGAATTAGAGTTAAATTTTAAAAGTTTTAGGTGCACATTAGAAATTTTCTTTATTTTAAATTCAGACGGCTTCTGTGTAGTTAGCTTTGTATAACTAAAATTACTTTATTATAAGAAGCCACAAACATAGTTATAAAGTCTTTCTTCTCTCTTGAAGATTTTATATTATTTTGGACCCAGGATAGTGTACCAGTAAAAGTCTTTATAATTGTTTTCATTGCTAAAGGTTTTGACTGACTTGTGCTCAACACCAAAATTTCTTGATCAGCTGGTTGTGAATCTGTCATGGATGAGCAAAGATCATTCCTTGCCTGAATAATAGACACTCTTTTCTCTAAGGATGTACGGTGTAATTTAATACATGTAGTACACGCACAGTCTCACACAGTTTGTGCAATTTTTGAAAAGGAGCATTAGAAGGCTGAGGGAAGTTGATAAAATGAATCATACTGCTAAACTTAATGGTCAATCCTTTTGATTTGATGCATTCTACAAGGTGTGAAGCCCCTAAAAATCTTTCTTTGAAAGCCACTGAAGCTTGGGAAAATATGAAAAATATTCTATTTAAACACTATTTGGTTATGTATCATATATTCCTTTTTTATTACTAAAGACTCTTGTATAGAGTCATTTTTGTTTCACTATTGTCTTGAGCACACACATATTATATGCACACAAGAACCTTGAAATTTACTTTTAGCACTTGGGGGTACTATGTATAATTTATTTGACCAGCTTGCTTTGTACATGCCAAATAGGATAAAGAGAATTGTTTGAAAACACTGATATTTTAAATTTACATTTGTTGAAAAAATAATTGGAACCAAAAATAATTTGAGGTACCAAAAAATTTAATTATTACATATTCAGCAGCTTATGTTAGAGAATTAGACATTTTGTGATATTTTATACCTAATCAGACTGGATAGGGAAGAGACTGAGTCAAGGTCACATAGACAGTGGCAAAGCTGTGATCATAATTCATGCAGCCCACACCACATACCATTTTAGAATATGTTTGGTGTCTGTGTGGACTTTCCAATGGAAATTATTTAAAACTGAGGTTGGTGAAATGCAATGAAATGATAAGACATTGCAATCTATCACTGCAGATATTGGAATTCCAAATTCACAACTGGAAGAATGAAGAACAAGAAAGGAAAAAGAGAAGAAAAATAAAATACTTGGTTCAGTGCTATACATATTAAAATTTTTAGTGTATTGTGGTTATATATAATAGGGAAGTTCTTTTTGACTATTAATAAATGCATATAAAATAGTTTTCTTCATTTCCATCCCCAATACTATCCTCCTCTGCCCTCTTCCTCCCCCCTCTATTGGTTTTTTTCTACTTACTTATTTATTTTAAATAGGTTCATTGTAATTATGTGTAAAATTGTGATGTATTCATACATGTACCTGGAATAATTTGGTCAACTTTAGAAAAGACCAGATAAGAATTTCAGTTGAGAGCTATGCAAAAATAATTGTTTATGCTAATACAGCTGAGGAGTTATTTTTTTAATGCTCAAAAAGTAGATTTTTATTCAGTTATCTTCTGCACAAAATCCACCATCCAGAGATAATTTAGAACATATCTAGGTGAAGAGAAAGGGAACCTTTTTACTGTTTAGGGGAAAGGTCCATTAGGATTTAGCCATGAAACTATATTGTTAGTCTGTTAAAAACAAAGGTCCCTTTTCCAAAAAGAGAGGGTTTTTGGAAAGTTGAAATAGTAAAAGCTCCAAAGGTCTTCTCCCATAAATTGATTATTCAATATTGATTTTTTTTCTGAGCAATGCTTTTGACGTGTTGCCATTCATCTGACAAATCACTGGAAACTTCTTTTTAAATAGTTTATATCTAAAAAGGATAGATCTCAAATTTTCCATAGCATGAACATAACAAACTCTAGCCTGGTAGAAATCTTTTTAGTACAGGTCCTTTGTTTCCTTGAATTAGCAGCAGACTTTGAAATTGACTACACATTGTTAAATCTTTGCTTGGGATCTAGTAAAAGTCCATATAGTTTATCTGACATAGTAGAGTTTATCTTTTTACATTTGTCATTCCTCATAAAAGATATCGACCAGAGTTTTTGTGACTTTGACCAGCAGAAAACCTTGGCTGACATACTCAAGGCTGAAATGCAGTTAGTGGAAATGGAAGCACTTCAACTCCAGCCCTGTGGCAAGAAAGGCTTCCCTTCAGACAGTCTAGCCAGGTTCTTTATGGACCCAAGGGGAGGTACATAAGCAGGGCATTGCGTTTATGTTTTTCCTGACCTACCTGCTCCTTAGAACTACATCCTAAGACTGCTGCTTGTATAAAACCTTTCAGAACTATGCATCATTGATCTGGCCATAATCACACTGATCTGTTGGCTTTTCACTAAACTTTACCTAAGTGAGAACTAACCCTCTCTTTCCTGTTTGAGGTTATGATCGACTGTATGTCTTTTGAATGGTGTGAAGACGCTGGCTATGGAACTGGAATATGACTTTTTAAGCGTCTTTAAAAGAAGAAAAGAAAAATGTGTACCCTCAACCAGTACAGAATAAAAGAAAATAATGACAGTGAGCACTGAGTTGGCAATGTTGACCTTTAAAGAGTCTTTTCAGAACATCTCAACAGTTTGAAAATGACTTTTCTCTATTTTTTTCCAAATTTATTTGTTCCAATTTTTTTTTTCTTCTTCTTCTTCTTCTTTTTTTTTTTTTTTTACTGGGGATTGAACTCAGGGGCAATTGACCACTGAGCCACATCCCCAGCCCTATTTTATATTTTATTTAGAGACAGGGTCTCACTGAGTTGCTGAGCACCTTGCTATTGCTGAGGCTGGCTTTGAACTCACAATCCTCCTGTCTCAGTCTCCTGAGTCTCTGGGATTATAAGCATGTGCCCCTTGCCCGGCTTCCAATTTTTTTTAAAAAACAATTTTATAAGGGTAAAATTTAATTCATTAATGTGATTTTTTTTCAATTGTGAGAAACTTATTTGCTCATTGAGTCTCTTAAATACTGGCATTTTCTGCACAACAAACATACCACTCCCTGCCTGTAATACAGAACTAGAGTAGGTGAAGAAGAATAGGAAAAAAGGTCCCATAAGAACATTAAACGTTGGTCATAAAAAAATCATAGGGCTGAGCACCGTGGCACACACCTGTAGTCCCAGCTACTTGGGAGGCTGAGGCACTAGCATTGCTTGAGCCCAGGAATTTGAGGCCAGCCTAAGCTGTTAATATAGTGAGACCCTGTTTCAAACCAAAACAAACAAACAAACAACAACTACAACAACAAAGCAAACAGGCAAGTAAACAAAAGCACAAGAATAATAAGAAGGCATAGGTATGAAATCTAGTGCAGAATTATCAATTCCTGCTCTTCGCCTCAATCCTTTCCCTAACAACTTAGTAAATTGTTGAGTTGATATATTCAGTTATGCTTCAGAGACAATATACAGGTAAACATTTATACAAATGCATAATAATAAAAACTATGTTGAGTGTATGTTATGTGGATAGCACTGATTTCAGAAGCTGAGCTTTGCCTATAATTTCATGACACTAGGCTACTATAAGTACTTAGCAATATTTATGGTATTCAGTCATTTCTCCCTGTACACTCTGTGCATGTAGGTATTTTTCTACAACTAATAGCTTATCCTTTTTAATGAATGATAATGGGATTGGGTAATTATCATGTAGTTGCTTGGAACTATACTTTTGTGTATGCAAGGCCAGACCTCTTGCCCCACCTTTCAAAATAGCATTCCTAAACATCACAGCACACCCAGAGCCACTGAATGGGGGCATGTGTGCTGACCCAGATTATTAACACATCCATCTAGCCAGAAACAGTATGAAATACTCTCCACTGCACATCTGCTATGTGAAAACACACACGCACACACACACATGCAAGAACACACACATACACTCTGGCAGCTTTAATCAACAGCATAGCTCCGGTTAGGAATTAACATTTGCAATATGATTTCCTTAATTTGTTATTCTATTTCTAAAATTAGTAATAATAACATAGGGTGGTTAAATAAATGAATATTTAAATTTTTAAAATTTCTTCCCATTTCCCTTTAGATGCTTGATTTCAGAGTGCTATGAAGTTTGTTGTTAAAAGGAATACTGTCTAGTTGAGTATAAATATGTTCTAGTTGCTTGTAAATAAAGGCAGAGAACTCTCTCTCCCATTAACCCAAGGTGAGTTGATAAAAAAGTCAATGATTAGGCAGAAATAAAAACAGTATATAATATATAAATATCTTAGGGTCAGTGCATTATATATATATATATGTATATGTATATATACATATATATATATATATTTAACTACTCTATATTATTATTACTAATTTTAGGAAATAGGATAACAAATTAAAGAAGTCCTGATGGCAAATTGTTAATTCCTAACTACAGCTACATTTATATACATTTATATCAGTGTATTCATCTGTTATACAATGATTAGCTGGAGCTCTAGGTAAAAGGAAGCAGTTTTGTACCATGGTATGAAGAATGACATCTGACATCCAGAGAAAAAAATGAAAACAGAGCTTGAGAACATTTTAATTTAAAGGTGTTTTTTAATCAGCATTTTCATTGTCATGACCAAAAGACTTGACAAGAACAACTAGAGGAGGGAAAGGATATTTTGGAGCTCACAGTTTCAGAGGTTTCAATCCATAGATGGCTGACTCCATCCCTCAGGACCTGAAGTGAACAGAACACTATGGCAGAAGAGTGTGAAGTTTTGGACATGGCCACCATGAAACAGAAAGACTCCACTCACCAGGGACAAACTCTAAACCCTGAAGGCACACCCCCATGACCTACCTCCTCCAGCCACACCCCACCTGCCTTCAGTTACCACTCACTTAATCCCTATCAGGGGATTAATTCACTGATTTGGGTAAGCCTTTCATGACCAATTATTTCACCTCTAAGCCTTCTTGCATTATCTCACATGACCTTTTGGGGGACACATTCAAACCATAACAAAAGTCTTCCCTGAAAAAAGAGCCCGATGAATGCCTATTACAAAACACTGACCTTTGTCTACCTTCTAGTTTCAAGGCACAATATTTAATGTTGTCTGATTTCACTTATTTTCTGGTATGGTAAAATGGGTCCTTTTATAACTTTTAGAATGGTCACAACTTTTGAAATTATTAAATATTATTAAATTGAGCAATACACCATCTATTCAGAATTAACTTGAAGTAATGTCCTTCTGGATTTATAGTATCTGGTCTTAAAGACACTTCTGGGATATGTTAATGTCATGAGTGTGAGTGACAAGGAAGATGAAGCAGTTCCTGGCATAGAAGCTACCACAATAAATTCAGTATAAAGAAATATCTGATGCTTATCAAAATGCTATAAAGAATGTTAAATAAAAAAATGCTGTGGAATTTCATGTGAGAGATAGCCTTCGAGATGTGTTTGGCAGCCTATGTTGGAAGGAAGTTGTAACCTCACTTCAAATGGCATTCTTATCTCCTTTTGAGTGGCTATTTTTTTCCACTGATGAGATCCCTGTACTACATGTACAATCCACATCTTAGCTCACATCAAACTCTATTGTAATTGCTTTCTGTCTCCCACTAGACTGTGACTCATCAAGAGGAGAAGGGTTGAAAGGGAAAAGGAGTAGGTCAATCATTATATTTGAGGTCTATTCTCACATACTGAATATTTGTATATACTCTCAGAACCTTTGAAGGGAACCTGTAATTTCAAACACACTGGTAAACAGGAGCCCTGGACTTGAGATATATTTTAAATGTCCAGAGTTTACATCAAAACTTTTTCCTTGGTAAAACATCCTTAGGATTCTTAACTAATTTTACTGAGTCCTTGAATCATTAGTAAAAGATATAGCAAAGTAAAATTTGTCTCTTTAAGAAACTCACTGAAGACATAATAACTTACTACTAACAGAGAAATAAAAGATAAGTGAAAATTGGCTTTGGCCATAATGGAATTTTATTATCATAAATTACACTCGTCAGTCGAGATTTGTTCCCAAAGGCATTAACACTGTTTATCCAAGGTGAGTTGATCATTGATCAGTACTAAGGAATCCTTTGTGAATCATTATTGATACTAAACACCAGTTTTGATGGTGATCATAGCTATTTCTTAGATTTGACCTGCTTGCTTGCAAATTAATCAGTGTTCTTTGGTACAAAGGATGAGAAGTGTGACATTGACTTTGGAATTACGCTCAATAGCCTAGCCTTTGATCTCAGAATCCTTTGTCTTCTTTTTTTGCCAGTGATAACTGGCACAAGGAACACTTTGTATCTGAAAGCATGTAAATGACATGGAGCGAGAAAGAAATAGATCTCTAATCAGTCAATTTTGCTCCATAGGTAAAGGATAAGTTTAAGAAAAAAAGCAGAATCATCTCTATTATAAAAGAAAAATACCTAGAGAATAGTGTAGACAGGGCTGTGTATTTTAAAACGTTAAAAACAAAACAGTACCAAACTTTCCTTTTATGAATTTAATATTATGTGACCAAAATGGTATGATGTAATTGTCCCCTGTAGTTCTACCTACAAAGGTGTATTCTTTATTTGGGGATCAATTTTTCTAAGATGGAATTATGACATCAGACACATCAGCGCCATTCAAAAACTAAAAGGAAAAAGTGTGGATAAAGAATTTTACGTAAAGTGCTAGATGGTATGTAAAAGGACAGATAACTTAAAAGATACCTTTATGTGGATCTATCTTCAATGAACTTATCTAGTACTCTAACTAGTGTTTGCATTTTGGCTCATTTTAAGGTTTCATTTATGTATTTTATTGATATAAACTTTTATTTCTTGATGCTATGCAGTTTATCATTTATTGCACCCTGTATTTTATATTTCTTGTCTTTAGAATAAACTTCTTTCTTCCTTTGAGGCTATGCAACTGGCTAATAATGGAACATTTCTAATTCATTATAAGTATGTCAAATCAAGTTTTTATTAACAATCTGATTTTTATAACGAATTACTAATGTTTAGGTCTTGAGTAGAATTCCACTGTTTCCTCATTTGCTTATGTATTTAGTATCACAAAATATATCCTTGAGTGAGAAGATTTAAATTTAGATTCATGTTGGTTAAACAGAGCTGCAGTTTGTTGAGAAAATGATGTATAGAGATGTCAAGTCCAACACTTGATGGACAGTTTGTCATTAGTCCTTACAATAACCTGGAGAGGCAAGTACTGTACTCCAGTTTCTAATTCCATTTTCAGAAGAATAATAAAGCTCTACTGTATCTAGTTTGAAGAAGTTAAGTCATGGTTCTGAAGTTTACAAAGCAATGGGTGATAAATGTAGGTTTTATTGATTTATTTTGGCAAATGCTTATTTTCTCTTTATTCAAGCTATTTAATTGACCTCCTAAATGGTCTCCATGCCTGAAAATACCTCTTCTTCAAGGGTATTCCATATAGTCTATCTTTTATTATTATTTTTTACAGTAGTCAATGGAACTTTATTTAATTAATTTATTTATATGTGGTGCTGAAAATTGAACCCACTGCCTCACACACGCCAAGCAAATACTTTAACATGGAGCCACAATTCCATCCCTCTGTCTTTTATTTTTTTGATTTATTTATTTATTTTTAGTTATACATGACAGTAGAATGTGTTTTGACATATACATACATGGAGTATAACTTTCCATTCTTGCAATTGTACATGATGTGAAGTTACACTGGTCGTGTATTCATATATGAACATAGGAAAGTTATGTCTGATTCATTGTACTGTCTTTCCCATTCCCATCCTCCCTTTCTCCACCCCCCCCCATTGCCCCCATCCAATCTTGTGAACCTCCACTCCTCTCTAAACCCCCTATTGTGAGTTAAGAGAGAACATTTGACTTTAGGATTTTGGGGATTGACTTATTTCACTTAGCATGATAGTCTCCAGTTCCATCCATTTACAAGCAAATGCCACAATTCTTCTTTATGGCTGAGTAATATCCTATTGCGTATATATACCACATTTTCTTTATCCATTCATCTATTGAAGAGCAGCTAGATTGGTTCTATAGCTTAACCATTGTAAATTGAGCAGCTATGAACATTGATGTGTCCATATCACTATAGTATGCTGATTTTAAGTGCTTTGGGTATATGCTGAGGAGTGAGATAACTGGGTCAAATGGTGGTTCCATTCCAAGTTTTCTGAGGAATCTCCGTACTGCTTTCCATAATGGTTGCACCAATTTTCAGTCCTACCAGCTATGCATGAGTGTACCTTTCCCTCCACATCTTCGCCAACATTTATTATTGCTTGTATTCTTGATAATTGCCATTCTGACTGGAGTGAGATGAAATCTCAGTGAAGTTTTAATTTGTACTTCATTAATTGTTAGAGATGTTGAATATTTTTTCATATGTTTGTTCATTGATCATATATCCTTTTCTGTGAAGAGTGTGTTCATTTATTGATTGGGTTATTTGTTTTTTTGGTTAAACTCAGGTTTTAATTTGACCATAGTTCCATTCTTAGTCACATTATACTGCCTGCCTCTCACTTTTTATAATTGAGATAAAAGATTGTTTCAAAAAACATAATTTATGTATATGTTTTCTAATTTTGTGCATAGTAGTATGAGAATTACTGGGAAACACAGGGTTGAAAGTTTTTCCCCCTCCAGATTTGAAACATGTTTTCATATTTAGGCTTTTGGTCAACTTATGTTTATCTTCTTTTCTTACTTCATTAAAAATATTATTATTGTACCACTCTGTGCTTTTGGTCTTTATCTTGTTATAGAGAGTAGCTAAATTAATAATCATTATCAACTTTTTAAGAATGTATACCTGAGTAATTGGAGAAAAGTCATTTTATATAGTTAATATAAATTAAATTGAAATTTTTAAAAATTTTATTTCAAGAAAACTAAAAAAAGGGATTCTCAGTATAAAAGGTATAATAGGGGATTAATTTGGTTTGAACAATAATATGTGTTCCAAGAGAAAGATAGGGAAAATAATGGATCTACAGTGAATACCATTAATTTTACATGTAAGCATATTTTCCCCATATGAAGTTTATTTTTTTGTTTATCACCAATTGCTTTCTAAATAAATTTTCAAGGTATCACTTTTTCAGTTAAAAATATTCTTATATTTTCCTAATTATATCACTGAAATAAACAATATCATAATAATACATCATTTTTCTCACAAGAGAAAAACATTGTTAAATTTTAATAAATGGCAATTAATTTATTCAATAACTGAGCTGTTACTAATATGTGTAGGCACTGATCTGGCCCTGGGAACATAACAGGGAACCAAATAGACAAAAAGTCCTGCTATAGAGGAAATAATGTGATGAAAAAACAAGATTCAAAAGTAAAATACATGGTATGATGTACAATAATAAGTACCAAGAAAATGATAAGGCAGAAAAACAGAGGGGATATGGGAATAGTTATTTTTAAATATGGCGGCCAAGGAGGACCTAATGAGATGGTGTTATTTGCATAAAGACCAGAATGAAGTCAGGTAGAAAATCATACATTTTTAATTACTTATGAAGTATATTTCAGTATTTAATACATGTGGTTTGAGGTTCACTTGGCAGTATATAACTGTAATATTGACATTAGTGCTAAAATGTCTTCCTATTAGCACAATACCAATACATTTTAAACTATACTCTGAGTATATGTAAATGTTTGTTCTTTAGGCTTTGTAGTCCTTTGATATCTGGAGAATTTAGAAGTAACTGATTTAAGTTATTTAAGAAAAGTAGCATTCTGGTCATTCTACTTGGTTACAGAATATTATGATATAAGGCAGAATTCCTGAATATAGTTTTATTTTTCTATTAAAGATATGTAAAATGATGGGATAATAGAATTTTCTCTCTTTTCTAAAGGAGACCAACCCCTAAATCTTAACTTACTACATTTGACTTTAAGTCTAGAACTTCAAGATGATGAATACTTTTCTTCAATGTTTTGTCCCATGACTGAGCTACCTAATACCAAAAGTGCTTGCCCTACATAATAAGAGAAATCAGATCTATGATTTGATTAAAATACTTTATTTAAAGCATAGTGCTATGTTTGTGTGTGTCCATCTTAATTTGTATCCTATGGTAACTGGCTAACATTCCAACCACTAATGTATCCATTAGAACTCACTCCCACCCTGCAGGTATGATAAGCTTTTATCTTTATCTCCTCACCAACAAATAATTTATTAATTAAGATAACAAAATTTTTAAAAGATTACTCAGTTGTGAAATAAGTGATGTTTAAGATACACAGACTCTCTAGAACTGCTATATATTTATATGGCCCTGTACAAAGAATTTAGTGGCCTTGGTATCTTATTTCTTTTTGGTTCTTGTTCCCTGTGGAATAGCACTACAACTTTTGGATTTCTGATGAACTCTCCATGCATGGTGCAATCAGAACATCTAAAAGAAGCAAGAACAGAAACTTCATTGCATTTGCAGAAAAGGTTGTATAGTAAATGCATATCATAAAAGGTATGAATGGCAGAATTTCATTTCTTGCAAAATTGGGGAAGGTGAACATTTAGTGCTTTCTAACCTATAACCACTGTTGGCCAAAGAGACTTAGGTAAAAGAATTGAATAATTGTGAATGACAACATTGAACTATATCAATTCAAAATTCCTATATTAAAAAATTCTCATTTGAAGAGGGGACAGGACAAATAGACAATAGTCCCCACTCCAGAGCAATGGTAAGTTCTCATTGGAATGACCAGTGGACCTTCCTATTTCAATAGATCTTGTTCCTGCTTCTTGTGAAGAGCTTCTATGTCCAGAGACACAATGGCCTCCCCTGAGTTGGCCTTTGGTGAGTGCACTCCCTTTGCACTTCCATCCCCATCCTACCAGTGCAGATCTGGAGGCATGGTGATACCTTCATGAATTACACAACCTAGCACCATGTTTGGTAGTTCCGTTTCCTACAAAACTTAGTAAAAATTTAGTATGTTTCCACCTGCTAGTAAACAAAGCTTAAGAACTTGCCTGGGTGTAATTGTAAACATGATAATTTTATCTCTGGGAGACTGTCCTCTATGATCTGACCTTTTCTCCCTTATGTCAGAGCTAGAAACTTTAAGTGAATTGGAACAAGCTCCTTTTCTAAACTGGTGAGCCAGGCTTGTTCATTGACACTGTGAGGGCATAGTGTTAATTACTGCTAATGCTACTGCAGCAGAGGCACCTGTGCTCTTGTAGTGCTGATCATTTCATAGCTGCAGGCCACCAAAAACATGCGCAGACTTGGGTCCACTGCCAGTATTTCCTGGTGACAGACATATTCCAGTACAACCACCAATAGCTGGCAGAGACCTCACATGCCTTAGCACACCCATAGAGAAAGCCTGAGACAAGTGTCCCATCAGTGATGACCAATACCTAGTGTGTCCAAAGGAAGGCCCAATGACCTGTATGCTCCAGTGGGGAACAGCTTTCCTACATCTCCCATGGGTCATCAGCAATACTCCACCTGGGCTGCCGTACCTCTGTCTTAGGCTGCCACATTCCACATATCCCAAATATACAAGGGCAACCTCAAACCTTTTTTGACAGCACTGGATGTCTGTGGGCAAATGCTCCATCTACAGATAAACAAACAAGATTGCATCTACAACCAGAGTGAGAACTGGCTACTAGGTCACAGGTAGAAGCTGCCTCTTCTGACCCACAATAAAGCTATTGGTATCAAGATATCCCCTAGAGTCCCCTAGATTTTTTTCAAAGATTGGATGGTAAGAAGCAATCTCTACTCTTGGGGAAACTTGGAAGCAAAGCCAAAGAGTTATGGGCATTTGCTAAGCCTCCCCAAATCTTATGCACTCTGAATCAGGAAGGCCCAGAAAGAAGTCTATTCATTTCAAATAGCTCAGCATAGAGTAACACAAATCTCTTTAATCTGATTTTGATTTCAAAGATATTATCTTCCATATTGATTTGATAGGGTTTTCTGAATAATTTAATGTTTCATTCCTTAATTTTGATTTGATGTATAACTTTCAATGTTTTAAAACATTATTCAGAATTGTCACTTTTTTCTCCTGTTTATGTTTATACTTTCTCTTGTCTTTCTTTTTCTTCTTGCATCCTCTACTCCTGGGTCTATTCCTCATTTTATTTCTTATTTCTGTTCTGTTTTCTCCCTTTTCCTTAATGGTTTAACAGTAATTTTACTTTCTTTAATACCTTATTTCTTAGCCTATTCCAGAACATTGCTCCCACTTTCTACTTGGATTAGTAGATTAGTAGTTGTTGGATTAGTGGAATCTTATTGAGAGCAATTTCAATAACTACTTTTTTTGGTACTGTAGGATAAACTCAGGGGTGTTTACTACTGAACTATATACCCAATCCTTTCCATTTTTATTTTGAAACAAGGTCTCACTACATTGCTAAGGCTTGCCTGGAACTTGTAAGCCTCCTGCTTCAGCCTCCTAAATTGCTTGGATTAAAGGCACCAGCCACCACATCCAGATTCAATGACTTTTTGTTTGTTTGTTTTAAAGGTATACTAGTATATGGCTTTGTTTTGAGGTGTTCAGAAAATTACTAAGGATTATTATCTCGCCTCAAAGCAGTGCTAGAGACTGCACATAGCAGCAGGGTCACATTGAGTAGGAATGTTGACACTTAGATATATACTAATCTGGGACACTTAGTAAAGAGATAGCAAATCACTAAAAAGTCCTTTGTATAACATTATAATAGATAATTTTCTCAGTAGAGGTGTAAAAATCAACATAGATATACAGGTAATAGGAGAAAATATTAACCAGGGAATAAGATGCCCTCCAAAGTTCACAACACTCCAACAACTGACCCCACTGCAGTGGGGAAACACCTATGTTTATTTGTTGAAGTTTTGATTTTCAACAGTTTTTAAATTTTAGAATAATTTTAGATTTATAGAAAGATTGTGACTATAGTATAGATGAGGAAAACATCGAAAGTCTCAGTTGAGGGACATCCTGCCAAAATACCTCAAAACCATCAAGATCATCAAGAACTAAGAACGTCTGAGAAGCTGTCAGTCAAGAGGAACTAAAAAAAATATGACTACTAAATATAGTGTGGCATCCTGAAGGAAAACATGTACACAAAGGAAATATCTTGAGAAAATATGGACCTCAGTTAATAATAATAATATATGAATATTAGTTAATTAATTATAAGAAACTGATAATAGAAAAATCAGCTGCACTTATATGAGAAATGACTTTACAACTAAAGCCTCACCTGTACATGTGATGACACCAAGAGGCTGAAGTCCTCCCTGTCCTGCAGATGCCATGACAGCTGTAACTTCTGTCTATTCATTGAGCCAACTGACACTCTTGTTAGTGCTGTGTCTCCCTTTGCACGTGAGCAGAACTGAATATCTCCCACTAAATCCGCACCTGTATACTTGTACTCACTTGGAAAAAAAAATGCTGCTGAGCCTGTCTTTTGTTTATTAGTTGTACTTTTGTTTTTTGACAATTTTTAAAATTTAGATTTACACAAAATTATGACTATAGTATTTTGAGCAATAATGATCAGGTATTTTAATAGAATGTCCCTCAACTGAGAATTCTGATGTTTTCCCCATCATTAGACTGGTGTGGTACAATTTTGGGAGGCAGACCACAGAGATAAAGTATCATTTTCATCACATGATAATCAGAGTACATACTACTTATAAAAAATTTAATTGGGAGGCAATTAGACTGAGATAGCTCTATACCTTTGAATCCTACATAATCAAACCAGAGCCCAGTGTAAACAGTGGAATAAAATCTATACACTGCCAATCAGATATGCCAACTAACCTCCTCACTAAAGATTTTACACAAAAACCAATGGAATTTCTGTGTTGTGCTTTCTGACTTAAAAAAATATTCTGCATTATTTGGAAAGAAGTTACCATGCAGAACTCATGTTTAAGGAGTAGGGAGTTATGCTCTACCTTTATGAGGCTAAATTACCTACACAAATCATCATCATACATATATATGTCATATATATAGTTAAATTATATATATATATGTATCTGTATATATGTATATTATATATCATATATATGTATATATATTTATTTATGTATGCATCCTACTATATATGTAAACTAGGAAAGTCTGAGAAGTTGTCACAGCCAACAAGAACCAAAAAGGCATGACTACTAAGTATATTGGGCTACCTTGAAAGAAAACTTGTAACATAAAGGAAATATCTGAAGAAAGTCTGGACCTCAGTTAATAATAATAACTAATTTGTTGCTCATCTTTTAATTCTCTTATCAGTGTCTTTTTTGAGCAGGGATTTTAATGTTAACAAAACCTAACATCAGTTTTTCTTTCATGGGTTGAATTTCTGAGTTATACCTAGAAACTCATCACTGGACCCAAGAGCACATAGACTGTCCTACATGGTCTTCTAGAAGTTTGATTTTTTTTTCATTTTTAAATTGACTCTATGAACATTTTGAATCTATTTTTGTAATAGTTGTAAGATTTATGTCTGGACTTATTTACTTAGTTTTTCATATGGCTATTCAGTTTTTCTAGAACTATTTGATGAAAAGACTATTATTTCTTCCTTGAATAGTCTTTGCTTCTTTTTTCAAAGAGCAATATACTATATTTGTGTATGTCTATTTCAGGACTCTCTGTTTTTTGATTTCTGTATCTATTCTTTTCAACATTTCTATTTTTCAATATGTCTCGATTATTGTGACTTTTATAAGCCTTTAAATCAGGTAATGTGAATCTTTAGTCTTTGCCGTTTTTATGTATTGTGTTGATTAACTCAGTTTTGTGGGTTTTTTTTTCCTCCCTTTTCCTTACTTGAAGAATTGAAGTTCTCTAAAGAAGCTGCTTCTTTATTTAATTAAGATTCAGCAAACTGTTTGACCTTGGCTTACCTGGACATTGTGACTGTGGAGAGATGGAAGGTTTATAGGTCAAGAGTCAAAGTCATTTGGGGCTAGCTCCAGACCTTTAAAAGCCAATTATCTGACCTAACATTCTCATGACTAATACATCAACTTCTTGGAATGTATCTCTATACTTCTCAGACTTCTAGCCTCCATCAACCCTAAAGCTAAGAATGCTATTACATCTGAAACCTATAGAAGATATTTCTCTGATTTGCTGTAAATAGCTCACCTACTTGGTGTACCCACCAACATAACTGGTAAACATTGATTTATGAACGTTTGTTGTATAGATACAAAAATTCATGTAACTTCTTCTGCAGTGGAACAATTCATTCAGGATGACATGAATCCCTGTTCCCAGGCATGGCTACTTATATTTAGCTCAGAATAAACTATTTTCTTATTTTCAAAAAGCAGAGTTGTGTTACTTTATATTGATAATATTATAAACTTTGGAATTGGTTTGACAATACTCACCAAATAACCTGGTTGAATTTTTATATGGATTATGTTGTGCCTATAGATAAAGTTGAAAAGAATTGACAAATTAATAAGCCCTTCTATTCAAGAACATAGACCATCTTTCCCTTTATTCATATTTTTGATCTTTCATCAGAATTTTGTACTTTTTCTCATATAGACCTTTTATATATTTTATTAGATTATTATCAAAGCATTTATTTTTATGATACACTTATAAAGTTAATCTGTAATTAGTGTGACTTTTGTTTTAAATCCTGAAATCAGGTAGTGTGAGTCTTTTGTCTTTGCTATTTATCAGTACTGACTAATGGAGGTATTTTGCCTTTCCATAGTGTGAATTAAAGTTCTCTGAAGAAGTTGCATTTTTATTAAGACTGGACAAATTGGATTTAAATTTCATATTATGATTATTTATTGCTGGTTTAAAGGAAAATATTTGACTTTTCTATACTAATCATGTATCCTATAACTGAGGTAATCACTTATTTGTGCCAGTAGTCTTTTGTTGATTTTTAAAGTTTTCTACGTAGGCAATCATTATGTCTATGAACAAAAATTTCTTCCTTCCCAAAGTGTATGCCTTTTATTTCCTGTCTTGTCTATGACATTACCTAAGACTTTGAGTATGACATTGAATTGGAGAAGAGTGGCATCCATGTTATTTCTGATTAAGTAAACAAAATTTTTATCTTAAGTACGATATTAACTGTAGTTTAAAAAAAACATGTTTATTATCAAGATGAAGAAGCCATCCTATATTCCTAGTTTGCTGAGAACTTTTTTTTTGTCTTAAATCATAACAACCTAGTTTTTTTTCTTACCCCTTTGGTGAGACAGGAAGACTATTAGGAGCTAGAACTGGAGAAACATTCTTCCTTCCACCTGAAATAAGGCTTGGGAAAATCTCTTCCCCCTTGGAAAGTGGGTCTTTGTGATTTATAATGCTTTGGGCATATTTCAAAATAATTGCTCATTCTCTTCTCTGCCAGAGCTGTGAGAGGATTTTTCTTCGATTTTTAGCTTAAGAATCAATCCAATGTGATTTCTAGAGGTAAATCAAGACAATCTAGAGGGAACACTGTTAAGACTATCATGACAGTTCATGCTCAAGCTCCACAATTAATCAAAATTACCATTTACATATTCCTACTGGTTTACGTTCCAGTGGCTTCTTTGATAGGTAGGCAGATCTTGTGTAACTTTCTTGATTCTCCTGTCTTTTCAGATTTTGATGAGTTTTCCTGAGCCCTCAGTTCTCTGATGGAACCAAAAAGTCAGAGACTGGAAGTTTAAGCTTGACACTTTTAGTTACTTCTATTTGGAGTGATAGGAATTACCACTTTTCAACCTTGTACAACTCTAAAGTTAAAATGAAACAAAACCTCAGTCTATTTCGAGTAGCTAATAGAACATTTGTTGTGGTCTAAATGCTGCAGGTGTCCCTCTTAAATTCTTATGTTGAAATCCTAACCTTAAAAGTGATGGTAGTTTGTCTCTGTTTTATAAGTCTTTGTAGAAAATATTAAGAATGTGATTGCATTTATCAATATTGTGAATTTGCCCCATTGTTTCCTCTTTCTCTACAAAAACTGATTCATGTGTAGGTTGTTTTTAAGGTATAGCAGATGACAGATAATAAGGAAGAAGAAGAGAACAGATATTAGGTAAGTGTTTAGTACTTTATAAATATTCTTGAAGTTTACTGTGTTTGTAGAGATAATGTATTTGTTGGCATAGGGCTTATTTAGATAGGTTTCATACTTTATTACTATTTTATTTAAAGTAGAGCATTATTTTTAGACAGGATACAGTCTCTTGTAACTACTTTCAGGTTAACATAGCATCATGAATTGCAAAGGACACAATCTAGTACATATCACTTCAATGTAGATTAATTAAGTGGAGTTCTATTGAGTTCAACTCTATATTTATGAAAACCCTGCTATAGTCTTCCATTATTGAACTTAGAAAAGGTACAGTTTTATATATTGAATCTTCTATGAGGTTGAGCAAAGTCTGAGTGAAGGCATTCTTCACTGTAAATGTTTTAAATTTCTTAGTGTGGGTTTGAAATATATATATGATTAAACACAATAATTATTAAACACAATAATTATCACAATAATTACTTTTTCATTGATAGACATTATTGCTACATAGCAGTAAACCAAATAAATTATTTTCATAAGGGATAATACAGTAAAGTATATTAACAACCAGAGCAAGATATAAATAAATAAAATTATTGGTACTTATACAGCAGGAACAGTAATCAAGTACTGCCTCTTTAAATTTATATTTTAATTGTATTCATTTGTAATATTGAAAAACAATTTTTAAAATTTTTGAGATGGATTTTGAATATCTTGCCATGGTTGGTCTTGAATTGAAGTGATCTTACCTCAGTCTCCTAAGAGGCCAGGATTTTGGGCAATAGCCATTGTATTCAACTTGAAACAAATTTTTCCAATTTCAGTACTCGTGTGGATACAGGTAATTACCTATCATATTGGACTTGCAAATTTAAAATATTTCACTCAGTGGTATTCTAGAGCCAGCTCCCACTGGATTATGAAAGAAAACTATATGCATTTTCCCTAATTTTGCATTGGAGGATGTCACATTGGCCATGGTAGGATTATTAAACTAAAAATACACATAAACATGACAAATCAGGTCTTTTCCCTTTTCTTTTGTTGAAGATTTGGTTGTTAAGCATTCATTAGTACATCCCTGAATTCATCATGAATGTTTTAGGTTGGAGTGTTAAGAATCTATATTCTTACTTATGACTTAATTAATTCCTTCCTTCCTTCTTGCTTTTGGGTTGGGGATTAAACCCAGGGCCTTTCATGCACTAGGCAAGCATTCTACCTTTGAGTCTTATCTCCAGCCCTACTTTTGACTTTCTTGCCTCTATAGTTTCAGTCTTTTAAATTCTCTTCTTTTTCTTGATTTTTTATGCTAATATTAATAGACAAAGCAGTAGTAAGTTAGAGAAATAACAGAAAATTTTTCTATAGGACAGCACCTTGATTTTTAAAAATCCTCATATCTTGAATTTCTTATCAGTTTTTAGTCATAAATTAATCACACGTATACAATAATAACACACTCTTTGCTGTGGATTAAATTATATTCCCCTAAAATTCATTTGTCAAGGGCTTTACTTCTTCCTGTGATGATATTTGGAGGTGGGTGACATGGGAAGTCATTAAGATTGAGTATGGTAGGGTCCTCAAGATGGAATGGATGCTCATATCAGAGGAGACATCAGCAAGATGTCTTGTGCTCTCACTGCAGGTGAGGACACATGGGCACATGGAGAGAGGGTTGACATCTTTAAGCCAGAAGGAGGACCCTGACCAGAACCCTGCCATGCTAGCACTCTGGTTATGGACTTCCAGCTTTCAGAACTATGAGAGAATAAATTGCTGTTGCTTGAGCCACCTGTCTATGGTATTTGCTATGGCAGTCTAAACTTATTAAGACACACTTGCTACTGCCATTTGTTAGTGTTCCTTTCCATTTCTAATAAATGTACTTTACTTAGCTACATAATCTATTCCTTTGCTGAGGATACTTGTTAGGGTCTGTAAACAAGTCAGGATGGCGCCTGGCATTTTGCCAGAGGGAATGGTTTGTGAAGTAACGCCAGTGAGCCATTAAGTGTGGAGATTCCTTATTGGTTGACTGCTGTATCTAGTTTATGTTAATTAAGATAAGCTGTGTGGAATGTATAAATACCCCTCCGGTTCTACAATAAACGGCTCCCACTCCTGCTGTATCAATGTACACAAGTTGCTCATCAACCCCCCCCCCCCCCGTTATTTTGCTGCAGCAGGCCTGCAGCAGATACTCTGAAAATTTCAAGACTGCTTCTTAATAGAGATATTTTTTCTAACATAAAAACTTGACTCAGAAACACATTATGGATATGATGGACAAAGGTACAGGTGTGGCATTGACTTTATATAATCCATTTTGGTGATTTCTTTTTATCTTTGTTAATGCTTCCAAGGAACAAGGGACTCTGCCTACTTTTATTTTTTTATAATATGGATAATTAAGGTAATTACAGAATTGTTCCAGGCTAAAAAATTCCTCTTCTGCTGTCTTGCATTGCCTGATAAACCATTTGTGAGTGATTTGAAGTTTAATTACTCACTTAGAATAATTTTCTACTTTGATATTCAGTGTAGACCTAACCAATTTGTCTGCTTTAGGAACTCAATATTTACTTAAAATAAAAGAAAATGGCAAACTCCATATTCCCTTCATGATCATATTAACATAATATAGGTTACAAGATCCTAGGATACAAGATAACAGGGCTTGAGTCTGTTGTTAGTCAATAGAAACCATTGGACTTGCAACTTTTCAATGAAGTCCTCTGGTTCTTGTTTTCCTTGTTTGCAATAAATTGTGTTTAGATAATATTTATTTACTAAGTACTTTTATGCTCGTTTATAGGATGCTGTATTATATGTAAGGGAAAGAAAACTCATTAAAAATGATCCAAATATGATTTTTCCATGAATCTTACTAATAATGATGGTAAAATAAATCCCTCAAAGTGAAACAGATAAAGTGCCATTGGGGAAGTCATTGCTACTGATGGATAGGAACTGGGAGGCATGTCATTTGAATTCTTTTTTTTTTTTTTAGACTGGGTAGGATATGAGGATGCTGAAACAGAAGAAAGAGCCCGCTAACCCATATGTCTTATAAGGAAAAGGTAGAGAGGAGAGGCAAGTTTAATTTAGTTGGGAAATGAACTGAAAGGATAAGAGAAGAGGAACAAATTTCTAATGAGCATCCATGATGTGTTAAAAAATATATTTAAAAAATCAGATTCCTTTAATGGTAAAAATAGACCTTTGAACTTGGTAGTATTAGCTCTATTTTAAATATAGAAGAAATTAATTCATTCTGTGTGTGTTTGTGCGTGTGCGAGTGCACGCACATGTGTGCATGTATGTGATATATTTAAAGAACTATACTGGTAATAATTAATGCAGTTTACTAGTCAAACAAATTTTCTTTGCCTGTAGGTTTTGTCATATACTGCATATCTACAATATAATTAGTACTTTTTTTCTTATAAGCCACAAATGGGATTAAAAATGTGTATCCTGTCTATTGTGCTAAAGCAAATCACACTGAATTCAGTGTGAACTTTTCTCAAAGAACATTTCAGGTGTACTATAATGTGTAGGACATGATATGCTTATATGGTCACATGTAAATTCTGCCAGTACTGGGCCAATTTCTCGTTTAGTATTATCACTAAAGAAGAAGAAGGACCTGTCCTCTCAGTGTACTCCTTATATATTGTAGTAATCAGTTTTTTTCCCTGAAGAAAAATTATAAAACTGATCAGAACATTTCATCCTAGAAGCAGAATACATAAAGGTAGTAAGGAATCTTTTGCCTATTTTGTGAATCTTGGTCCCTAAATTTCTATCTCATTAATTTATTGAAAGAACAAAAATTGGATCTAAAGGATGATATTATCACTGATTTTTATCAAGACCTTTATGATGGTTTGGAATTTGAACAAATCTCTCTTTTCAAGCAAGCATCTTATGGACATTCTTACATTGTAGGTTTATGATTGTATCAATGAACAAAATCACCAAAATGCTGTTTTTTCTCCTCATGTTGCTCCCTGCTAAGATTTGAATGTTTGTTCATTCCTAAATATATGTTGTAATTTAGTTACCAAAGTGACACTATTGGGAGTTGAGGCCAAATAGGAAGTGTTTATGTCACGAGGGGGCTATCCTCGTGAATGGATTAATGGTATTATAAAATGTGATTTCAGGAGTGGGCTTCTTTTCTTGGCCCTTTCAACCTTATGCTATGCGAGGATTCAATCTTCCTTCCCTCTAGAGGACTCAGTGTACAAGGCGCCATCTTGAAGGAAGAAATGGCCTCACCAGACATCAAACTTGCTGGTGTCTTGCCCTCTGACTAATTCTTAGTGTCTTGAACTGTGAGCCAATAAATTTATAAATAACCCAGTCTGTGGTATTCTGTTATCTAAATATTTTTTAGTTGCAGATGGACACAATAAATTCCTTCCTTTCTTTCTTTCTGTGGCCCTTAGGATCTAACCCAGTGCCTCACCTGAGCAAAGCAAGTACTCTACCACTAAGCTCCAACCCTAGCTCCAGTCTAGAGTATTCTGTTGTAACATAGCAAATGGACTAAGACACTAACCCCACAATATTACTGCTACTGCATTACAATTTCTAAAGAAGGCAGAGGAGCACAAAAATCCTCCCAGAGAATGATGCTGTGGCAAGATGAGGGAACACAGGGGAGACTTGGATGTCACACTGAGGGCTGAGACACCATTCAGTATTTTTTCTTTGGTTTATTTCTATTTTACCTCTTAAAATATTTTAGTGGAAAGTTTATTCAATTGTCAACACAGGTCTTTGCACTTATTTGAGCAGTGAACAGAGTTTATACCCATGTTTTAAACAACTTTACTGGGTATAAATGTAAAGATTAAACACTAGGATGGGCACTTAGAAAGTAGGAGACCAATTCAGGAGGGAGAACTAGAAATAGAACAGATATATAAAATAGCATACTAGATAAGGATAGCGATTTGGGAAATGAAGAGGAAGGGAAGGTTGCAACCTAATTTGACAAGAACTGGATGTCATTGATCAGGAAGAAGTAAGTCTCTGATTAATCGATGACTTTGAGCCAATTCCAAAGAGCACATCAGTACCGTCTACACAACTAAAGAAACAAGGTAAACTAACTTTAGGTAGATAATGATTTATTTTCTGGACATGCAATTTTGGAGTGGGAAGCAGTAAAAAATTGAGACCAGAGCTCTAGAGAGAGGTTAAAGGTAAGAGTACATATTACTGA